>NC_081559.1:6797269-6924342 GCF_022355385.1 Mustela nigripes | reverse complement strand
ACATATATCTAAATATTTATATATATATATATATATATATATATATATATATAAAATTTAAGAAAAGTTTATCTACCATTATCTAGATTTTTAACTGGAAATCCTTCTATCACACTTTGACATTTATTTCTCAATAGTTTATGAAATGGGCAGAGAAGAGATATGTCATTTTCAGTATCCCATAAATGTAACTTGGAAAAGTAGTGATGGAAAGTATATGAAATGAGCTGAAGAAAAAAGTAGATGGAAAAAATTAGACAGGGATGGGAAAGATAGAGCATTTAGTCAGGTGTGAAAAACAAGGTTCCTGGCACCTTGGTAATATATATATAAGAGCTGTACATGGTAGAATCAATTGTACTCATATTAAGGTAAATTTAATGGTCTAAAATACTTATAATAGCTTTCTATGTTAAGTTAAAAAAATCTTTCGTTATAAATAAAATTCATTCTGTATGTAAGATTTGAATTTTGGGGGCACCTGGGTGGCTCAGTTGTTTAAGCATCTGCCTTCAGCTCAGGTCATGGTCTCAGGGTCCTGAGATTGAGGCCTGCATCGGGCTCTCTGCTCGGCAGGGGGTCTGCTTCTCCATCTCCCTCTGCTCCTCCTCCCCGTTTGTGTGCGCCCCGTCAAATAAATAAATAAAATCTTTTCTTAAAAATCTAAAAAAAATCTTTTCTTAAAAGATTTTATTTATTTATTTGACAGACAGAGATCACAAGTAGGCAGAGAGGCAGGCAGAGAGAGAGGGGGGTGGGGAACCAGGCTCCCCGCTGAGCAGAGCCTGATGTGGGGTGTTGGAGGCAGGCCCCGGGCCAGGGCGGCCTCTGCCATTAAAAGATGGCGCCTGGCTAGTTGCCAGGTTAGGATTGCCTCCTGAGACTAAGCAGAACGCCCAAAGAGGAAGTCAACAGCATTGGTTGCTAGCGAAGTTGTTCGTTTAGGTGCACAGCCTGATTCGCTCCCTCCTGTACCCTGCTCGCTGATTGGTCATGTAAGCATATGTAAGTGTGTAGACTTGCGGAAATAGAGAGAGAGAAGAGAGAGAAGATGCATCCGAACCAGGGCGTCTTGTCGTCCTTTGATTCTGTGCTGAGTACAGAGCCCAAGATGGGACTTAATCCTGTCACCCCGAGATCATGACCAGAGCTGAAATCAAGAGTTCAATGCTTAACTGACTGAGCTGCCCAGGCGACCCTTCTTGAGGGCAATGACATTCATCTCCCAGCAAGGTTAGCGTTGAGCTGCTTGATATAGTTGTCAGTTTGCTCTGTGTTGGCCTCACAAAAATCATGATGTGCTAAAACTCTTGCCTAGGATATGTTAAATGAACATTAATCCATGTTCTTAAATTTTGGAATACTTGCTATGAATTTAATTGGATTTTCAAACAATGCTGCTCATAGCATTTATGCTATTGATTCAGTAATTTACAGAAATAACTATGAATCCCTGGACATTTGTTATAGTTGTTGCTGCTGAAAACGCAGGAAAGAAAACAGAAGCAGTCCTTGGTTTGCTTATTGCAGAGTCAAAATTTTGTATATGCCTTCAAGTACAAGATTCTTCTCATCTACAAGTTTTGACTCTATAAGTGACTAAAAAATAGAGAGAGTAGTAATACCCTAAAAGATTTCCAAACTTTTGATGGATCTTTCTGGAATTCCCAGAGATATTTTATGAGCCTCTGCTGCATTATCTAAGAATTTTTGACCAAGATGAACCTTAAGGAAGCTGACATGAATCTGAGTGGCTGTCCTATGGAAAAAGAGATGCAAATTAAAGCATCACAAAATGCATTAAGTGCTCCCTTGCAAAACTTCATGACTCAAACATGGACTAAGTCACGTTGAATTCTGCTTTGTAATTGTGTGGTTTATTTACTCTCCTAAAAAAATAATAAAAATAACTCTAAGTATTTAAAAAATTACCAATTTATGGATCCTCAAAAACTTAGATCTGAGAAAGAATGTTACTTTCCAAATAATATACAGTTTGGAGAAGAAAAGGACGAGCAGCCAGGTAAGTGATTTACTTACATAAGACCAACTAATGTGTTAATGTTGGAGGAAGAAACAGTACCTTGATCTCCTTCCTCTGATGTGTACACTTGAGTTGACATATGGAAATAGTAGGACAGGAAAATGAAGAAAAAAAAGCAAGTTTTTATTTCAGGCTCCAATGACACTTTTTCTAGAGGCACCAGGCTGATCTTTTATAAACACGTAGTTAAACCGTTTAGATTAACCCAGCATCCTAGGAGTAGCCATTGCTTGAGAGCATGAGCATGTGTCAGAAGTGACATGGTCAGGAAAATAAAATGTTCACACTAATGAAGCAAAATGTCTTGTACATTTTTCAGCTCTCAATTTATACCCCAGATTATTATTATAAGATCACATTACTTTAGAGTTAGGTGTGTTAGTAAACATTGTCAAGCTTAACCCTCTTATTTCATAAAATACCGCATCTTGTATTTCAAGAAAGATTTGTGAAACTTCTTCATTTACTCAGCATGTGGTATAGAGAGTTCTGTCTTAGAAAGCTTTCCAAAAAACACATTGTTTTGGTACTGATATATAAAAATAGTAATATGCCTCATAGCCCCTTGCTTATTATCGCCCTTATGTCTGGTTGTTTCCCTGTAAATCTGAGCATTCAAGAAATACTGTTCTATTTCCTTATAGATATTATGTTGAAAAACTGGCATAATGCATCCCTGAAAAACCAATTGTATGATTGACAGTTCACATAAGATAGAGCTACTATTTCTCACTACTCCGGATGCCTTCTCTGGGTCACCAAGGACTCCTTTGTCCCCAACTTCCCATTTAAAGTTAATCCCATTTTAAGGGCCATGGATATTAGAAGGCAATTTCCAGATATGGAGGATTTCACACTTGAACTAATTTACCAAGATGAGTTGGAGGATATCTTGTTTGAATGGAGGAAAGCTCCAAATCTTCCTTTGTATAAACCTGCAGTGGGGATCCTCATAACCTACTGTGAAGCATCAGAAGTGATGTTAAACATCAGAATTGGTATAAGGTAAACCTAAAGATTGACCCAACCATTTCTGTCATATATTTATAGCTATATATTTATAAATATAGCTATAATAAATAGTTATAAATATAAACATATAAAATGTACCTTCATCCACTCATTATCTATCATCTATCTATCTATATACCTATCGATCAGTGCCCTGTACCTGATGAATTTAATCGCTTAGGAGTACATAACTGAGGGCAGTCCTCAGGTAAGAGTCATTTGGAACAAACCAGCACAAACATGGTGAGATAAGACATTTTAAGAAAAGAAAGATTAAAGTAGAAAGTTGAAGACAAAGATACATGTTTAAGTCACTGTGGAGAAAAAGAAAAGCGTAGGAAGACTTTGATCAATGATAGTGATGAAAAAATGAGTAACTTCAATCAAAAACACCCAAAGCACTTTATAAGCCTGGAGAAATAAATTACCGAAGCCTGGGCAATTCGGGTCAGAAGCATGGAAGCGCTAATAGACATAAATGAAAGAGCAGCATTGGTCAGTCCAGTTATTTCCTGATGATGCAAACATCTTATCTTCACTGGACATTTGAAGTGGTGATCAAAAAGTACTTTAATCAACATAAATGAAAAAGCAGGACTGGTAAATCTGTTCATTTCCTAGTGATACACTAATTTCATTTTTACTCCTCATTTCCAATGATGATCAGAAATACCTTGAGAATTAGATTAGTTTTACAGAGGAGCAGGGTTATATATACATCTGTTTATCTTTTGAAGCTATTGAAAGCAATCATGTAATTTTCAGAAGTTCTAGTGTTTCAGGAAAAGTAAAATATGTTGTCATAAAATTCTTTATTACTTTTAAGGCACTATTATTGGTGGTAAAATATCTAAGTAAATATATGGAGGGCTGATATTATTTTACATAAGGAAATATTTAAGGGCTTTGTGTGTTTCATCCTATGGATAAGCCTAATGAAGAAGGGAATATTATATTCTGGAAATTTTAGTGATTCAAAATCTTAGAGTCCTTATATATTCTTTGTCAAAGGACACACAGCTAGTAAGTAGTGAAGCCAAGATACATACCTAGAGAGACTGGCTCTAGGGTTCAAGCTCTTACCTCGTCTGTCTATCTACCTACCCATCCATCCTTATATCTGTCATGTATCTTCGTCTCTCCCTCTCTCTTTCTCTCTATTATGTAAACCAACTTACGTGGAGAACAGCAGTAGAACAGTTTGCTGAAATTCTCATGACCCAAATCTAAAACTAAGCCTTTATGGATCTCTCCCCGTGGGATAAAAGAAATAATTGTCATTTCTAAAATTCATTATGCACAGACAACTACAGAAGAGAAACTCAAGCTAAAGTTTAGAACCTTAGGTAATATGGAAGTAAATAGGAAAATAGAATTTTAAAATGAGAATCAGATATTACAGGAAAAGAGATACTCCCTGGAGCTAATTCCTTCAGTTCTCACAATTTAAAACAAACTGAGCAGGCTTATGGTTAGTCAGATTTTATTTTAATAGCCATCGTACATATGATCCCATCTAGTTAGGTTTTCTCAACCTCGACACTATTGGCATTTTGACACAAATAACTGTTGCTCCCCAATGTGACATCCACACACGTCTTCAGACATTGCTGAGTATTACAAGGAGAGGCAACATTGCCTCTGAGAACGAATGATCTAAAATACTGGAATGGAATGCCTGTGTTTGACATCACTTTGGCGAAGTTTGCTAACATCCGGGAGATTTATAATTACTCAGGCCTTTGACAGAAACCCTATAATTCTGACACAGTCACCCATTTACGGAAAGATCACTTGTAGTGACAATCACACCTTTTAAATGATACAATTTGTTTTGCCCACATAATTGAGAGTTAACTGGCTGTGGTGATTGGTCCAATTGGACATGAATGTGTCCTCAGAAAAAGAAAAATTAAAGTGCTTTCATGTCTGTGAAAATTCCCTCTGAGTATGAGAGTGATGAATAATACATACAAGATAAAACATGCTCGGACTCTGGTTCACAGACCTAAGATCCAAAGAGAGGCACAACACTATTACAGACTCGCTAATCATCAAACTCAAATCATTGAAGCTTTAGGCCTTAAATAGACCAAAACATTAACTATTAGGCATTAATGACATGAAATTTAACAGGCTGGGAGCTAACAAAAAGTAACAAAAGAATCCATTAAAAAAAGAAGGAAGTCCATTTTGAAAGGTATTTTGGCTATGAGTTATTTTTCAGAATTAATTTATATTGTGTGCCAACTTGGATCTCTAGAGAGAGTCTTTAAAATAAGATTTAAATTTTATCATATAATTTTGCTATTAAATTCTAGGTAAGACTAACAAGATGTGTTCCTAACCTGTAAGACCCTGCAGTTTTTAAGATCTTGGTATTTATATTATACATTTAAAAATATTTTCTAAAATTATATATTGTATTCAAACCGGTTCTCATCTATGTATCCAGATGATATGATGGTAAGGAATATAAGAAAATTAAGGAGAAAAAGCATATTTTATTTTAAAAACTCATTCCAAACAATAGCGTTTGAGTAGAATTTGAACAGTTTTTGAAATGTGAAAATGCCTTCTAAGTTCCATCTCTGTGACTTCTAAGTTATATGATTTGAAATGACTCACCAAATACTTTTCTGTAAATTGGTGATAATATTTGTCCTACATATGTCACAAAGTTATTTTGGAAATCATATTAAATGTATAAGAAATCATATTGGCAACTGTGAAGCTAATTAGTCTTTCAGGGCATTTGTTTCTTACAGAAACTGTCTAGGGGCACTTGGATGGCTCAGTTGTTAGAGCATCTGACTCTTGGTTTCTGCTCAGATCATGATCTCTGGTTCCAGGATCCACCGTATCAGGCTCTACACTCAGCAGGGAGTCTGTTTCTCCTCCTTCCCCTCTGCCTCTCCCCCCACTTGTGGGCTCTCTCTCTCTCTCTCTCTCAAAAATAAGTAAATAAATCCTAAAAAAGAATCTTTCCAAAATCGTTCCGTTTCCCCATAAAAGTGAATTAAAAATGATTATTGGTGATCATTCATAACTCAAGGACAATAGGATTTCAAATAAAAATGCAGAAAAATAAAGTTCCATTTATGATTTTGCACAAGGATTGACATCAGTCATTTTATAACGAAAGAATGTGTGTGTGTGTGTGTGTGTGTGTGTGTGTGTGTGTGTGTTTGTGAGACAACAGCATATATATATGTGTGGCCATGTTTGGTGAGTGAATGTCTTGTGAATGTTTTTACTTTTGGGGGTAGATGTTTTATTTGGATATTACATAATTTTATAGAGATTCATTATTATAATTAAAATTTGTTTGATGTGCAGCTTTATGTAAATCTGATGGAAGAGTAAGTGAGGGACTTTCCGTGTTTCTGGTTTTCTGTGTATTATTTTTCCAGACTTGAAATCGTTTACTTGAATAATACTGTTCTTTTAATATGTCAATTATTTGCCTATGATGCTAGGGATTTGAGATCTCAGAGAAAGTTTCAGTTTATCATTTTGAACAATTTCTTTCCCATTTTGCATAGAGTCTCCCAATGCCAACAGTTGTTGATGTCTCTAGAAACAGATGGTTTGTGGGAGGATTGTTGAGTGAGATATTCTGCATCATGGTCCCAAGACTGCACAGTTGCTGTTGGAAAGGTTACAGAAATGACAACTGGTATAAGAGAAGTTGCAAACCAGAGAATGAAAATAGCCAGACAACTGTATGGAGACTATCCAAATTAAAAGACTTTTTGATGAAATCTTGACATTTCTTACAGAAGAAAATGCAGCGATTGCAGGAAGTTTGGATGGTATTAAGGTGGCTGACATATTGGCAATGCTTTTCATATCTATTCTTTAACAAGTTTCACAGTTCACCCCGAGAACGATAGATATGTAGGAGACTCTGTAGCAGGATTTTCTTTTTTTTCATGTCCTTGGGTTAGAGATAATGGATTTGTTCATTCCCACTAGTACATCATGTCCCTAGTTAAACGAAAAGTATTTTTCTTTCATTCAGAAAATTGAATGGTTAAGGAAACATTAAATTATTCTCTACCACTTAATTAACTGAGACATTCTTTATCAGAGAAGGGTAAGATTTGGAAAGTGAGATAATAGTGTGACCCCTGAGTTAAAGTAGCTATTCTAAATATGGGGAATTTAGGTTTGAGTTAAGAACACATACAGGACACATTCCTGGCCTTCCCAGTGTGCATCTGCATCGCTCATGAATGTGTTTTAAGTGAGTCTCTTCCAAATGTCAGCTTAGTACATGTGAACCTAGAAGTGTCAGTGGATATGGCTTGATTTTTTTAAACGTTTTTTCTAATTTACCTCCTACTGTTGCTCCCATCCATAAAAGCACAGTGAATTAAATTGTTAGCAGATTCCTTCAAATACCTGAGTACTTAAGAGTAGAAGAAAGTACATTGTAAACCTGCAATTTAATTATCTTATTAAATATGTATTGTTTCCATTATATGACATCAACTGAATTATACTAACTTAGATTTCAATGTGCAGGAAAAAACACGACTGGTGATGTTTGGATCAACACGGTTACTTACGAACCGTAAATGAGGCCCATGCAGACACTGTCACTAACAGTCCAGTAGCCTGACCCTCTTCACTTCTTCCTGTCCTCTGGGTTTTGTATCCCCTGTCCTTCTTTCTTTCTCTTTTTCCTGTGGCGAAGACTTTTAAGATTTAGTCTTTTAGCAGCTTTCAAATATATAATACATCACCATTAACAGCACTCCCCAAACTGTACATTACCTCTCCATGTTTATTTATTTTATAACTAGAAGTTTGTAGCACTTGACATACTTCAGTCGTTTTGCCCACCCCCGGCTTGCCTCTGGCAACCAGTAAATTATTTTCTGTATCTGTGAGCGTGTTTTGTTTGTTTTAGCTTCCACATTCAAGTGAGATCCTATGGTATTTGTCTTTTTATGTCTGACATACTTCACTTAGCTTAATATCCTCAAGGTCTATCTATGCTATCACAGTGGCAAGATTTCATTTCATTTCTTTTTTTTTTGTGGCTGAATAGTATTCCACTGTGTGTGTGTGTGTGTGTGTGTGCGCGCGTGTACCATGTCTTCTTTATTCATTCATCCATTGATAGACACTTATCCCTTTCATTCTAATAACCCCAAAAGATAGGGCCCAAACCATGATATATATTGAAATTTGAAACACATAGATTCAACATATGAAAGAACTAAACAACAACACACTCTTCTTACAAAAAAAAAAAAAAAAAGCCCCAAATCCATAATGGGTCTGTGCTCATACCCAGCCTGTGACCATGTCCATCCCTGCTTCACCCCCGGTGGAATTAAACGAACTGGCCAACATGATGTAGGTTACAGTGTACGTTGACAGAAATTCTGCTTGAGTGTCTCATGAGATTTCAGTTTGGGCTATTTCATTTATAGCAGACTTTGAAAATTTTCTTCTCCACATAGCTCTACGTTAATTTGAGGACAGATACCCAAAATCATAGTGAAGTATAAAGAGGCAAGTGAGAGGGAGGATTTTATTTCGTTCTGTTCTTAAATAAATAGACTTTATTTCTTAGAACACTTTTAGGTCTATACCAAATGGGATATAGGGGAGCTTTCATTTACTGCCTCTCCTCACCCCGCCGCATCCTGCCCCCCCGCCCACTTTCCTCTGTCCTTAACATCTTGCATCCGTGTACTTTTGTTACAGTTGGTGAATTTTTACCGGCATATTACCACCAACCAACGTTCATTGTTTAAATTAGGGTTCCCTCTTTGTGTTATCCATATCTTGGGATTTTGCCAAATGTCTAAAATCCTGTATCTACCGTTACGTTATCATACAGAATCATTTCACTGCATTAAAAATCCATCGTACTCCGCCTATATGTCACTTTCTATGACCCTCAGCCCCTGGAAACCACGAATAATTTTAGTGTCTCAATAGTTTGCCTTCCCAAAGAAAAGATTGTAATTCAAATACCTTTTTCTGTTAAATGGTTCTTTTTCCTGAAGGATATTTCAATTTTGAATAGAAATGGCACATAGTTCAAAAATTCATATGATGAATGCATTTGGGAGGACCAGCTGTGTTAGCGTTTGCTTAGGACTTAAATGTGGGAATTTGCGTGGATAATTTACTTTAAAAAATAGAAAATATAGACTAATGATGATCATATAGACTTAACTTAATTGTAGCAATTTTAAAAATCTGCCTCTAGGAAATGCTTTCATTTCGTTGGTTGTTTTTGACTGATTCTTTAGTAATCCAGATACAACCTACGTGGCAAAGGGAGTTTCTAACCTAAATGTAATAATTGCTACATTTAGTGAATGGTGGGTCCATTTGGAAAATCAATAGTGATCACAGAAGAGGAGATTGGGGCCAAAGAGATAAGTGGCAGATGGTCCCAGAAGAGTTCCTTGATGATACTGGATGGCCGAGCAAAGCGACAAACAGCAGCCAGAAGCAGAAGGAGTTTTAGACTGGGAATCAGCTATGTGATGCTGTCTCAGACTCACAACTGATTGCTTGTTTTATCAAGTAACTTCTAATAAGTCTCTAAAGAATTTTAGAACCTCTTAAAATTCCCTTAAATATTATATCAAGGGAAGGAGGCTATTTTTGCACTGGCAGAGCTTCCAAGAATGATAGTCTGGCAAGCTAAGCTCTGTTTCCTTACTGCACAGTACATGGTAATGTTGGTTACAACTGTATTGAAATGATCCATTTGGCGTAGTACTGACTCTGGTCTAATTCAGAAATGAAGTCGAATTTCATAAAACCCAACAGTAAAGCTGAACATACTTTTTCCTTTTATTGATAATGGACTTATCATACTTAAATTGCTTTTTTATTTTTATGCATAATGCTTAAAGATTTGTCACCACTTCTTTTCTAAAGATTAAAAACATTTATTTTATTTTATTATTTTTTTTAAATAAGAGAGTCTTTTTTTTTTAAGATTTTATTTATTTATTTGACAGACAGAGATCACAAGTAGGCAGAGAGGCAGGCAGAGAGAGAGGAAGGGAAACTGGCTCCCTGCTGAGCAGAAAGCCTGACGCGGGGCTCAATCCCAGGACCCCGGGATCATGACCCGAGCCGAAGGCAGAGGCTTAACCCACTGAGCCACCCAGGTGCCCCTAAAAACATTTATTATGTTAAAAAATAGATTAGGTATTTGCCATATCAAGGATTGAAACTCTACAAGCTTTTGCATGTTAACGGTTTGAAATTTTTCTGCTTTACAGTGCAGATGATATCTATTTACTCATTATAATATCATTAAAGTAGTCCCCAATTTTGTTAAATGATAGTGCTCAATTCCTTATGGTTGCAAATCCATTTATTTAACAGAAAATATTAAATAAAGATCATAAGAAGTACCCAGTGGAAATTGAGATTACTGTGTCCTTTTTTAAGAGGTAAATTTCAGAAAAAAAGGTACATATAGCCTATTAAAAGTTAGCATTTGAGGGGCGCCTGGGTAGCTCAGTGGTTGGGCCTCTCCCTTGGGCTCAGGTCATGATCTCAGGGTCTTGGGATCGAGCCCTGCATTGGGCTCTCTGCTCGGTGGGGAGCCTGCTTCCCCCTCTCTCTCTGCCTGCCTCTCTGCCTACTTATGATCTCTGTCTGTCAGATAAATAAATAAAATATTTAAAAAAATTAAAAAATAATAAATAAAAGTTAACATTTGAAAAAAATTAAATGTGCCATTTTTTAAAGATAACCACAGTGTAATTCCCACAATATTATATAATAGAAAACCCACAAAAAAAAGTGAATTGGGGCTCCTGGGGTTCACTCACCCACCCGCACACCACCTGTGACTGAATCTGGCCTCTGCCACTGGCAGACGATTCCCAAGAGCCCTTACTGTGAGGCCGGGAAGCCTCTCTCTGTTCTGTCCCCCACCTGGCAAATTTAAGTTTGAAGAGAAGGGGAGGAGGAAACACAGACATGAAGAGGAAAGTCCAGCTGGGGCTGAGGAACTGGACCCTGGCAGATGTCTGAGAACTTGTCCTGGATAACTGCAAACCATATGATTGGAAAATTGAGATCTTCACAGATGAATGTGTGCACTTGGAATTCCTTGGTTTAATAAATACAGGCCTGATTTCAGTTTCAGATCTCCCCAAACTACCTAAATTGAAAAAGCTTGAGCTTAGTGACAACAGAATCTTTGGAGGTCTGGACATGCTAGCAGAAAAACTTCCAAATCCAGTACCGCTTAACTTACGTGGAAATAAACTCAAAGATTATCATCTTGGAGCCTTTGAAAAATTTGGAATATCTGAAAAGCCTGGATCTGTTTAACTGTGAGGTTACAAAACTGAAGGACGGCGGAGAGAGTGTCTTCAAACTCCTGTCCCAGCGGACCTAACCGGAGAGGTAGGACAGGAGGATTGGGAAGCCTCTTGCTTCGATGCCCAGGTGGATGGTGTGTGTGAAAAAGAGGAGGGAGAAGGAGGAGAAGATGAAGATGAGGATGGTGAGGAGGAAGAATTTGATGATGAAAAGGATAAAGACGAAGACGAAGGTGTGGAAGGGGAAGAGGATGAAGGTGAAGTCAGTGCGGACAACATAGAACTCGAACGTGACGACGTTGGTGGAGGTGAAGATGGGGAGGACCAATACGCAGATAAAATGATGGAAGCAAGTGGGAGAGACAAAAAGAGGGAGAAAATGAAGGAGATGATGGAGAAGATGATCAAGACCCTGAATAATCTGTAAAAAAAGAACTGTTCAGTTGTGGTTGGACTGCTTGTCTGGGTTGGTAGCGGTTTTGAAAAAACAAAAAACAAAAAACAAAAACCTAGCTGTGATACAAACCCCAGAACACCTACCCGCCCAAAGAGCCAAAGAATCGAATCAATCCTAACATTCCACCTTCCTCCATTTAGTCCCTCTGGGAAATACACTGTCCCCAAACTGGGGGACTTCACCCCAACAAAATTGTAAACATTGTTAGGTTTTCTTTTCTTCTTCTTCAAGATTTCATTTATTTGGCAGACAGAGTTCACAAGTAGACAGAAGCAGACTGGGGGTGGTGGTGATGGTGAACAGGCTCCCTGCTGAGCAGAGAGCCCAACACAGGGCTCGATCCCAGGACCCTGAGACCATGATCTGAGCCGAAGGCAGAGGCTTAATGCACTGAGCCACCCAGGCACCCCTGCATTGTTAGGTTTTCATGTAAGACTCTTGCAGTAGTGTGGAGAGCTGGGGGTGTTGAGTGAACCATCTGCGGCTATCAGTTACACCAAGACTGTAATAGCATTTTTACTTTCTGTACAACAAAGAAGCTTTGCAAATAAAGTCTTAACATTTTGAAAAGAAAAAAAAAAAGTTAATTGTAATTGGAACTGAGCTAAATGGAGTTCCAAAGCTTCAGTCAACATTACAGTAATGTTGTACATTGTACAACAACATTGTTGTAATGTTGTTCGGTCTTATTCTCCAAGACCGAAGCTCCTTAAGATAGTCAATGAAAAATAAATTTGTATGTTTGTATCTGTATCTGTACAGTAAATCTGTTTCTGTAAAATGTATGTATATGTATATATCTGTGCATATTAAGTATTAATATGTCTGTGTATAAAAGTATGCAGTGATTCTCCCTTGAGGATTAATGTGAGATATTAGAATATTAACCACTTTAGGAATGACATATCTGAACAAAGATTCTCTTGATACATGTCCATAGTATGAACATATGGATAGGTAGAGCAGACATAGGCAGTATTTGAATAAATCAAACAAGGTTTACTCACCCAAATGATGAAGAAGTAGGCCACTATAGTCAAGATATACAGAGAGAATGAACATTGTCTATGAGGCAGAAGAGATTTCTAGCCCTTAAGCCACAGCAGTGGGAACACAGATCCAAGTGACTAAAGAGTGAGGGTCGTTATCAGGCATTTTGAAATGAGTACAACTGTTTTTATCTAAATCTTGGGTAGACTGGCATGTAGGTTTTGCCTGGTTATGTGTTATAGGCCATGTTACATGAGTCACACCAATCTCAGAATTATGTGAAACACAGTATTACTAATGTATGGTACATGGTATACTCAGGTATAGACATTTTTCATTTATCACTCTCAATCTCTCCATAATGACCCAGATGGTTTCAAATATGTTCCCCAAATGCTTCCCCATTCACTCATTCAGTTATTGTACACTGGTTCCAGTTAGTTCTTTAGTCAGGAACCATTTGTTGTCTGTCTTTGCACTTATGAGCATACGGGTAATATAAATTTGGACATTCTACCCACCAGTGGCATGAACTTGAATTTCAATTTTTCATTCTTGTTTGGTGGGTGTGGGTATTATATACCACTCATTGGTGTAATTCTGTATTTCAAGTTGTCTTTCCTTTGTTACCATTCATGCCTCTTTTTGGCTGATTTGCATATTGTCCAAACACAGTAGTGTGGGGCCAGCATAAGGGCCTGGGAACCTAGCCATGATTCAGCAAGTTTTAGAGCTACCTTCATGTAAACTGAGTGCTTAGCAGATCCAGCTCAGCGTTGCCAGCAGAGAAGTGATTCAACACGTTTTTCACAGCAACCTGGCAATGGCTTCACTTGCTTTGCTTGTGTTACAAGTTTGAGAAACACTGCTTTGCGAGTGATACTGAAAAGAAATCTTAATTTTAGTTTAGGGCTTTGCTGTTCCCTGTGTGTAAACAACGGAAACAAAGAAAAACCTAGTTTCGTACTTTGCCCTAGATCTTCGGGAGCTCTTTGTAGGGGTCTCCCCGTGAGAAAATGAGGCATTAATGCATGTCCTTGAAAGTCTGGGTGGAGATTAAGAAAAAGACTCACGAGATATGAATGTCTGCCACTGTTGCTAGCACATAGCGGATGTTTGTCAAACGTGACTCTGCTCTTGAGATCTTTAAAATCTACCTGAGAAGTGTGATTTCTGATACTGAAATCCTTAGGACTTCAGTTGGTATCATTATAATGGCTCCTTGCACAGGCAGTTGTTCTCAGTTCTGTGTCTGAACATGAATTACCCACCAATATTAAAAGTAATACCCAAAGGAAGCTTTTTTATGAGCATCCGATGCCATTGACACATCCTAAGCAATTTAAAGACACTGTGGCATTTTACAGTTATAGCAACATGGACAGATAGGCACTGTTATTATCATTTCCATTTAGAAATGAGAAAGTGAGATTTTGGTAATTAAAGAATACTCTAAGTTCACATGCCAATAAGCACTAGCATTACTTGAACCCATGTTGTCTGATTCCGAATTCTGTGCTCCCATCCAGGAAGCACTGTAACAGGGCCACTAGCCCAGAATTAATGGCTTTTCAGGGAAAGAGGAACAATATATCAGAACTGCCTAGGAAAAAATAAAACTTTTCTCAAAATTAAAATGTCAAGTCAGGTTTGTTTAGAGAAAAATTAGCTTAGGATTTCAAAGCATGACTCGAAAGAGATTCTTACTTACTTCTACTTCATTTTTAAAATTTATTATATAGTGTTCTCACAAGCATTATCCGTTACTGGTAATTTTGCATTCTTTTTTTATATCCTGAAGTTTAAATGACCCCTTTTAGAACTCATGTTAGTGATAAAAACAGCCTTTGTGGCTTTTACATCTTGGACTTCGGTGACTTAAGTTGGCTTGTGTTTTTTGTTGTTGTGGTTGCTTTTAAATATACTAGAGGCTTAGAAGTCCTGTATTTCTAAGTTAGAATAACTTAGATACCAATGTCTGTCTTCTCTAGCTGCACAACTGTTTATGTATCTATCATTTATCTGTTATCTATCTATCATCTATCTGTCTGGCTGGCTTTTCGTTCTTCTACCAAACAGAAACGATAGGGATTATTCATTTAGTTGGTTTTGCGGATCTGGCATCCCTGGCTTCAAATTCTGATTTCCACACTTGCTAGGTGTGTGAACTTTGACAGACGTATTAATTCTATTGCTGCAAAATAAATTACTACAAATTTAATACTTTAAAATAAAACATATTTATTGTATCACAGTTTTTGTGGTCAGGAGTCCAGACACAACCCATCTTGGTCCCCTGTTCAGGTCTCAAGGGGGTTGCAGTATTGGGGATTCATTCCAGGCTCAGGATCTTCTTAGTATCTCCCATGCTTTTTGGCAAAATTCATTTCCTTGCCGCTGAAGAACTCACAGGTGTTGACTTCTTCAAGGAAAGCAGGAAACTCTCTGACCTCAGGGAAGGCCTTATTTTAGGCTTGACTCTCAAATCTATGTTTTCTGATTTGCATGTAGATAAAATGACATATACCTCTTAGGGTTAGCTGTGAGTATCAAATGAGACAATAATACAGCAATGTCTGTCACACAAATATTCAAATTTTTTTAATTTTTTAATTAAAATCCAGCTTTTTGCTTCATCATCAGAATAATCTGTCACCTTCCATTCCAGATTACAGTTGATACATAATTTACTCTTCTCAGTTTCTAGACAAGCTTTATTAAATATTTGGTCTTATAAATTTTATAGGTAAGGAAGCTAGAAAATGGGGCGGCAGGTGTAATAGGTGTGCAGATTTTCTGTAGAAGCAGAAACATTTTTGGTGTCATTGTTTCTATTTTCTCAATTTAGTGGTAAAGATTACGGTGAGGTAAGACATATGAAAATGCTTACATGATGTAAATATTAGCAACAATCTCTTTTTTAAAGAGATTATTTATTTGAGAGAGAGAGAGAGAGGTAGGGGGAGTGCAGAGGAAGACGAGGAGAGAATCCTCAAGCGCATCCTGACCCCAAAATCATGACCTGAGCCTAAATCAAGTCCAGTGCTTAACCCACAGCCACCCAAGTGCCGCAGCAACAAATTTTAATGAAGACTCAAAAGGACTTAGTCTAGGGTGAAGAGGGAGGGGGAAAACAAGAGAGAATATTATGAAGAAAAATCGGATTTGGAACAACTGTATACGTGTGGCTTAATTTATGAACCTGGGCTCTGAGGCAAGAAGGGCTTCAAGAGATTGTCACTTTAAAGTTTTCTCTTTCTCTCTCTATGTATGTTTTTTCTGTCAGCTGGACATAGGGAGTCATCCAGAGGATAAATATTTTGTTCGGAGAAGCGCAACTGTGAGTGCTCCGTTTGTTGTGTAAATCTAAGGACCATCCATCCCATGGCCCTAGGAATCTTTTGTGATAGACCTTTCTTGATTTGCGATGGTCTTTTTAGTTATTTTTGTATTGATGCTAAGAAACTTCCTTAGAAGGAAAGAAGATAGATCTGCCTTATTACCTTTTGAGGCTCAGTGTTTTTAGGATCTTTCTGACAAACAGAGATGATCCTAACTATGGTTGAATGGCTGTAAATATCCCCCGTTGTCTACTGGGGAGCTCATCCTGAAGGAAAGCTGGTGTCCTCAGCTCAATATCCAGGTCTGACAGGCAGCAGAGGAGACCTGGGTGTGTCCCAGACTGTGGCTAACACTGGAGTCTTCCTCTTACCCAGCTGAGATATTCCCACTGTGAGGCGGTATCTGGAAGCAATGGCTAGATGTGAAAGTAGACACTGGAGTGTTCTTATTTTAATACCCATCAAAGAAGATTCAGATAAACAAGAGAGCAGGATCACATTCCTCACTAATTACTGTGCTTCCCAGAGGATATGGCTTAGTAAAAGCTTTATTGAGGAATAGATACACATCAAAAGGAGCAGCACTAGTATTAAATGTGGTAGTGAAAGCTTGGAGAACCACTTGACATTGTATATGCATTTGAATTATCAAGGGTCTTGAGGCAGATCTCTTCCTGGTGTTTAGAAACAAGGTTGGCTTTGGGCTTATTAAAATTTCAGCACTATATTTAAATTTTAAGTCTCAAGAATGGGAAACTGGATGTTCTGCTAATTTGGGCAGGTTGTGGCTCAAGTGATTAATTTGAATTAAAAGGCTGATGGAGAAGGAAAACCAGATGTGCCTATAAAAGTACTTCAAGGTCTTATTTAAATCAATGCCACCATTCAGCCATTTAACAATCATTTAGCAAACATTTTTTAATAACTCCTATGTGTCTGCAAAGTACTATTATGCATCAGAAGGTCAAAAAACTTCTTGGCAACACCACCATACTGTATGAGAAAATAACAGACCTGTATTTATTTCAGAGTCACCTTGCAACTAATAATGAACAGAAAGTAGAACTCTATTCTCAGTATATTTTCAAGGTAAACCAAGCAGTCACCCATGATTATTTTTCACATCCAATCTTTTAGGGGGTATGAACTTGCTTTGTTCCAGTTTGTGGTTTCTCAAAGCAAAAGCCCTGCATTAAAAATACACGACTGAGAGAAATGTGTATTGAAAAGGAAAAAAAAAAAAAAAAAGCAGAAATGTCAGGTGGAGAACCTGGAAACAAGAAAGAATATTATGGGAATTATTTGAATCATAGTGTAACTTCAAAAGCCAGATGATTGGTTTAGAGCTGCTTCTGGCTTCTTAATTATTTGGGTTCTGCTTTTAAACCAAGGGTAATTTAGGGTATGCTGTAGACAAAACTTCAAAAAATCCAGTGCAAGATAAGTTGTTTCATTGTCAAACTAACCACATATTTAATCTAGTCCTGAATTTTTAAAGTTCTGTGCGAAATGTTCATCACTTAACTTTCCTTGAGCTCAGTTTTCTCACATGTAATGTGTAGAGAAGGATTGGTTCAACTGTCAACACCCTTCTAGATGCAATATTGTGCCTGATATTTAAATACACGCAAAAGGAATAATATGAAATACATAATCCCTGTTTTCTAGGAACAGACTAGACAAATCTTCTAAAATATTAGAAACATTATAATTTGATATTAAGAGACTGGAAAATAATGTCAGGTACAAAGGCAGAAATCTGAAGTCATTTAGTTGGTAGAAAACCTACTGGGAGGGAATCAGCAGTTTTCTTTGCCTTATATTTGCTATTTCAGGAAGACCTGAAAGTTGTAATTGTTTTTTTACTCAATTTGATAGAAAGCTACTCAGAGTCAACATATAATTAAGTTTTACTGGAGGTTTTACTCTGCCATTTTTAATAAATATTTTCTTTTCATTATTATGTGAGAAATGCATCATTAGTCACTGCTTTCCTGTCTTTGAGTAATATGGCCACCAAAAAAATTTTTTGAGAAGATACACCTTTTGTGACTCACCAAAATACAGTGGATTGCTTGTGGAATCTGTATTTGCGAATTAGCTTGCCTGCCAACATTTATTTGTAACCCCAAAGTCACTACTCATAATGCTTTTGAGGTCATTTGCAGACATGTGTGGACATATGCGGGGCAATGAAAAAGTTGAGTTACCTGCTGTGCACGTTCCTGGTTGAGGTCAGGCAAGGCACGGGGAGACACTGACTTCTCATTTTAGCTCTTCTGCTATAAATGAGAGTCCTTGTGGTGGTGTGATGTTTTAGCATTTTTGTACTTTCTGTTGCTGATTCACTGCTTGAGGTGTCCTCCAAGCATAAAGGGCTGATTGGTATTCCTAAGTATAAGAAGACTGAGGTGTGGCATCAGAGAAAGTTCATGCTTTAAGTCAGCTTCATGGAGACATGCATTACATCTAAATGTGTTGATGGTCATGAGCTCAATATTAATGAATCAACAATACACATATAATAAGAAACATACCTGAAAAAATTATATACTGATAGATTAGCAAAATATTGTGACCAGAGGCTCAGAAAACCTAACCCTGTGCAATGGCTCAGTATTAAATGAACTAATTCAGTGTTCAATGTTCAATGGCAATTTTATAGAATGATTCCGTTGTACTAGAATGAAAAGAAAATTTAACATCTAGACTACTAGAGTTGATGGATAAATATCCATGTGTTTGTGAAGAGGCAGTGGGTAGTAGTTCTGCTTTGTGATAAAATCTCCAACAGTTTCTCAGGAATCACAGTGACCAAAGTCAGACTCAACATTTTATGCCTCATTTTGCACACACACAGGATGTGTGTTGTCTAAAGAGTCTTTTTGCTAATTGACATGAATACAGGAAAATCCTGCTCTCGTGGCCCAGTGCAGTTTTTGTATTTTACCTACACCTAACGGTGATGGCAGTAATGCAACAGCTACATGCGTGAAAAGTGTTTATTCACTTCCTTTTCAAACAGTTATCCCCACTTACTATGCACCACATGTTGCTCTACCGCATAGAAAAACATCTTACCTTAAAAAAAATGGGCACCTGGGTGGCTCAATCGGTTAAGCGGCTGCCTTCAGCTTAGGTCATGATCCCAAGGTCCTGGGAGCAAGCCCCGCTTTGGGCTCCCTGCACATCAGGAAGCCTGCTTCTCTCTCTCCCACTCCCCCTGCTTATGTTTCCTCTCTCGCTGTGTCTCTCTCTCTATCAAATAAATAAATAAAATCTGAAAAAGAAAAAGAAAAAGATCTCATAGTCTGTGGAATGGCAAGTAGGAGATTGCATCCCAGTTCCTGAACTTAAGGGTCATTTTGTGTATGAGAGAGGGAGCAGTCGGAGGGGTAGTTTATTTCCTTTTTTTATTGAACAGTAATTGACATATAGCATTATATTAGTTTCAGGCATACAACATTATGATATTTGTATGGAGAGAGAAGTTTCTGAATAATGAAGTCTTTTTCAATGATGTTTAATCTCAACAATAGTCTTGTACCCACCTAAAATCAGTGCGGCTTCTGCAGGCACTGGGTGCGAGGTGTTTTCAGAATGATATTTATTGTCACTTCCAAGTAGAAGACGTAGTGGAGAGTCACACCTCCAGAATTTACCATGTTTCATAAATTTATGAATTTTTACATTGGCATAGAAATAGCTAAAACAATGAAAGTGTCATTCAATTTTTTTAAAGAAATTGAATCTAGAGCATTTGAAGACCTATAGATTGATATTTTTCTTCCAACAACATATCCTCTCCAGTAAAGTGGAGTTACCTATCTGACATAAGCAGATGTGAACATATATAGGGCAAAGATGCAGATTAGGGAATCTGGAAAAGTACTAGTGAATCTGACAAAATAATGAAGATAGTTTGTAGTGTAAATCTGGCTTATAGTTACCACTAAAGCAATAAGGAAATATTGGTATTTAATACCCTATCCACCTTTATTTGTGGATAAATATTTTGACAGTCAGTTGGTAATTTAGTTTAGCCTAATAGTAATATATTTTGAATTCAATATGTAGAATATTTGAGTCTCCTTAAATAATGACTTTTTGCCAAACTTTCTTTTCATAAGTTTAAATCTTGTATCCAGCCTTACTCCTTGACCTCTTCTAGGCACGCTGTCAGTTTCACTCATGCCATTTCCTCTCTTCCTATTGATATGCCAGGCCCAGCCAGATCTTTGTCTTTTCTGAATTCTAAACATATATATCTAAAAGTTGGCCTGACATTTCCACTTGGATGTTTCAAAAGACTCTTGAAAGCAAATGTGTCCAAAAAAGTTTTCTTCCAAATATGCCCTTTTCCTCTGTTCCCTGTTTCAGTGAAAGGCACGCACATTTGTCTAATCACAGAAGGGAAAAACCTTCTCCTGCACTTCACATCCAATCTAAATAAGCTCTTGTTGATTTTAAGTTGTATGTTCTCTTCCCTCCACTGCTAATACCATAGTTCATGCTACCTCAGGAGCTTACAATCTGGCCTCCTCAAATCTACTCCTCTTCCTGTCCAAATGCTTCTCTCAGCCAATGTGAGTTCCAAAAACTGTTGGAATAAACAGTTTTCAAAATCTACTCTTTGAAATTCATCCCCATTGCACCATCCCTTATGTTTTTTTTTTCTTAATTTTCATGTTCTTAAATCTATAATGTTTCTCGCTAACTCAGACCCTTTGTACTTTGTGTTGCCTTGAGAAGCTCTTCCCACTCTTTGCCGCCATCTTTGTCTTCTTATCACTTGTTTATCCTTCAGCTCTCAGCCGAAATACCAGTTCCTGACAGAACACTCCCAGACAATGCTTTCCTTCAGTTGGGTTAACTGTAATATGTGCTCGTAGCACTTTGAGATTTTCGTTCATTGCTTTTATCATTGCGATGATAAGCTTCACCATTGAATTTATCTTTTCTGGTTTGTGTGTGTGTGTGTGTGTGTGTGTGTGTGTGTGTGTGTGTGTGGAATAAAAATTCCACATTTTTTAACTATTTTTTTTTTTTTTTACTATTTTGAGGAAATATTTTTGGAATTACCTGATTAGTTGAAGAAGGATTTGGCATATTTTAAAAACAACTAAACAGCTCTATTCTTTTGGCAAGCATTACCAGCAATCTGGAAACAGCATGGGGCTACATGTCTACTCAACAGTGTAGATTATTCTGAGGTGGGATGTGGACTAGACCCTCTGTAAGGTCTGTTTCCAAGATAATGTTTCCTTTTCTAAAGATGTGGCTCTAACCTAGATATGTTTGCCTCTGTGTCATTTTATTCAAACACAAAATATAAATTATATCTTATACTCTATTTGTTATGTCTCAACAAGAGCAAAACAATACAAAACAAAATAAAACAGAACAGACTTGCAGCCAATAGAACTAGCTATAAAAACTACATACACACACACACACACACACACTTGGTCCTGGGACACTATAGCTTTTATTAGTGGATATTTTCAATCATTTCTTTTCCGAAAAGGAAAGAACAAAGAATAATGAGACAGATTTATTATATCCAACAAAATGGAAATGCACATATTATTGACAAAAGAAACAAAACAAATAAACAAGAAATCATCACAACTAGCTTCCCTGAATTTAGTTTCAGTGACCTATTCAGAGAATATCATCATTCCCTTTTCTGTTTATTCTGAATAGTTATTTTTGATATTCAGAGCTGCTGGCTCATAGAGTATTCTTCAGTGTTCGTAAGGGCTTATCAGGTGGTTTTCAAGTGAAATTTACATCATAATTACCTCACTAGCATTTTTAGAATCCAGATACCAAGGCTAAATCTTCTGAATTGGAATTTACAGTTGCGAGCTCACACATATATAATAAACACAATAGAAAAACTTTTCGCCACAAGTCACGGAGGGGAATCACCACACCAGATATTGCACACATTGGGAAATTTTATCTATTATATGTTTTCTGTCTGAGATGTTCTTTGTGCTTTTAAATATACTTAATTATCAATTTTAGACTCACTGACTTTGTATAAGTAAAAGTTTAAAGGTTTTATTTTTATATCTTTCATTATAATACATTAGGTCTGTAATAACTAATGTATATGGGATAAAGAGTAGCCATTCATGTTAAGATTGAAATAAAGTGTACACAATATTAGAATATGCAGGATGTGGGTAAAGAGAAACTTACCTGAATTTAAGGGAGGTCGTGCATTGCTTTGGGATACTCAATGCAGTGAGAGCGTTAGAGCTATAAGTCTTACCCTATCTGGAAATACTTCAGAATGTCTTTAAATATGGACAACTCCTTGGCCAATATTTTAATACTCTGGTAGTCTTTTTCTTCTTTTTTTAATCTTTTCTTTTTTTTCTTTTTTTTTAAGAGAGAGCAGGGAGTGGGGAGGGGCAGAGGGAGGGGGAAGAGAAGAATCTGAAGCAGACACCTTGCTAAGTGCAGAGCCCAACACATGACCTGGGCTAACATCAAAAGTCTGATGCTTAACTGACTGAGCCACCAGATGCCCCCCCCCTTGTAGCCATTTTCTAGTGGAGATATTATTCCTGGAATAAAAAGCAAAGTCAAAGGTATTTGGTTCAAATTAGAGGTTAGAAGGTAGATGAGTTACTAGACAGCATATCCAGGGTATGGATGCGTTGTACAACAAATGGGTACTTAGATAAATCAGAATATTGTTGGCTGCATAAAACTAAAACTGATTACCTTTAAATGTAGAGGAAGCATACTATTTCACATGATTCATAAACTTAACAAAATCACAAGTGACAGTTTATTTTTTCCCATCTTTCTGTTCTGCCATTCTCAGCATGTTAGTTTTAGTTCCTCAGAATCAAAAAATGCCGTGAGTAGCTCCCAGGATCCGACATTCATACAGCAATTAGCAGAGGCAGTTAAAGAGGAAGCAGTCTGAAAATTTTTTTCTGTGTGTATCATTGACTAGAACTATTCCATATGCCTGAAGTTGGTAAGACTTGTGAAACCAGCTATGTTAGCAAAGACAATTCGTATCTCATTCTCTGGGGATATTATTCATCCCTGAGGGACACGTATAGTCAGAGAACAGTGAACAAACCGAGCTTCTGTTAGCAAAGATGAGGAGTAAGATAACTATTGGGTAGGTGACAATGGATTATCTGATGACAATTAGCATAGCTAATAACAAGACACTTGTACAAGGCTTCGTAGACAAGAAAGCTGGAACGAGATGGCATTCAGATGCTGGGGGATAATAATAAAGTAAACTGACATTGATAGTTCGATTGAGTAAGGTTCTATCTCTATGGGATTTTTTAATATAATTAAGCTAAGAGGCAAATTTTTCCTGTGGTAAAAGCAGCATAGAATGTGTAGGCCAGTAGGCCAGTATGAGAAATCAAATGTGAGAAGATGGAATGAGTTGTTCTGGTCCTGTTTACATTCCTCATTAGGCAATATTGCATACGCTACGGGTGATCGACAAAATTATCTGAACTAATTGAGTTACACCCATATTGGTTCTGATAACAACAAGTAAGGACATATATTGGTTCTTAAAATAGCAAGTAAGAATTTCATTATAAGTATCACAAATAAAAGGCATCATATTGCTTTTTTGTACTAAAGTAGAAAAAGTGGATCTCATTATTTATTGTGTCCTGGTGACATTATATTTAATTGTTAACAACTCAGCTTTATATTTTTGGAAAAATAATATAACCAAGAATTATCCTACTAAAGGAGGACGTCAGAGAACTCAACAGGGGTTGGAGCCATAACTTGAAGATCTCAGTTTATGATATTAAAAACATTGCTTTTGGAAGAATTTTCCATCATAATATTAAACTTTAACATTTATTTATTGTGTTAGTTGCATATCAGAATTGCAAAATAATTGATAGCCAGCAAGTTCAGTAAGATTGCTTAGAGTTTACAAAGGAACTCAATAATTTTCACACACAAAACACACACACAAAAGTGTGGATTTAAAGTCTAATAGGCTCAGGTTTATTTAATGAAATGTTAATATTTCTCCTCATACTGAAAAGGTATATTGAGAAGGAAGCTATGATCCTTTTACAATGGATGTCGAGATTATAGAAAAGCACAGGGGATAAGCAAGGTGAGCCAGTTTAAATGACCTTTATTCAAGCTCCATTGAAACAAACGAATAAGAGGATTTATCTAGCAGACTATAAAATAGAATTAGAAAAAAAAAAGATCCAAATACCAAATGAATACACTCTCATCAAAGGAAGCTTATAAATGTATAATTTTATAGAAAAATGTTTACTCTGGATTTTTAAGTTAAAAAACCAGTATTCATTAAAAATGGTATGCATGATTCTGTTATGCATAAATTATTAATAAAATGCATTTTGTTGTTTAAGTTACTCTTACATATTTTAGAAAATGTCCAATTACTCAAATACATTTATATGTTTACATTCTAGAGAAAATTTCTTAAAAATCTGAATGTTTAGATTAACTGTCAGAAAATTAACCATTAAGTTGTTTCATGTGATCTTTTCTGGTATTTCAAAATAGACAAGTAAATTGGGGATAGTGTGTATAAATATATAGAAAAGCTCAAAATCAAAATTTGTTTCTAAAAAAATCCTTTTCTTTTAGATTGTGAATTCCTCAAGTTAAAAGAAAAACCCTGTTGCTATTAATGTGTGTCTATATATATATATTTCACATATTTTACTGAATATGGTGATTAACATATAACTGAAACTCAATAGTTACTAAATGATTTGCACCCTTACTCCTTCTCTAAAAATTATAGTTTAGGTTTTTACTATGATTCCTATTTTTATGCATCTATTAAAGATGTCTTGTTTGGGACACCTGGGTGACTCAGTCAGTTAAGCATCTGTGTTCAGCTCAGCTCATGATCCCAGGATGCTGGGATCAAGTCCCATATCAGGCTCCTTGCTTGGCAGGGAGTTTGCTTCTCCCTCTGCCTCTACCTGCTGCTCCCCCTGCTTGTACTCTCTCTCTCTCTCTCTGACAAATAAATAACTTTAGAAAAAAGATGTCTTATTTTATGAAATATCCTGTGTTTTTGAGACAATATAATATGAGGGATTATCTTATTATACTATATGATTAGTTACACTAGGTTGAATCTGTGGACTCTGCTTTCTACTTTGGGAGCCACTAGCCACATGTGGCTTTTTCAATTTTGATTACAATTATTTAAAATTAAATAAAATTGAAATTTAGTTTAGTGGCATTAGCTACATATCAAGTATTCAGTAGTCACACGTGGTTAGTGGCTACCATGACAACGGTAGAACATTTCTGTCATTGCAGAAATGTCAACTGAAGAGCGCTGCAATAGCTCATGCTGTGCACTGGGGACATGAGGAGCAGTAACAAATAGGTTACCTTTGCCTTACACATAATATATGGTGATCACCTCTAGAAGTTGACTCTTCATCATTTTAGGTGCTCTATGGAACTTCACGGATCTTAGCTAGATCTATAAAAGGCCCAAGAGCTCATGACTCTCAGCCATGTTGGTGGTAATTTGATATATCAGAACCTTGATACTAGGAAAAGCAGTGTGCTAAGTAGAGGAGAGAATTCAAGTCCACCGGAAATTATTGTTCTCACTGTTAAACATAAATTAATTAGAGTCTGTTTATAAATTAATACATCCAGGCCATGTGTCAGAAGCAAATCGCTATTATGGTCCAACATGTTAAGTAAGTAACAAACATCATATTGGGGAAGAATCAAGAGCAGGGAGAGTATGTCCTTTTGAAAAAGTAAAAACATTTCACGGTGTGGCTCACACTTTGGGCTGGGTTTGGAGGTATGAGTAAGGGTTTGCTCAGCAGAAAGAATGGGGAAGGGTATTTCAGACAAACTACAGAGCATGAGTAAATGTCACAAAATCACAAGTGTTTATGCGTTTGTAAGGTAATGAGAAGGTTCTGACTGGAACAGGAGGAGTAAGGGATAGAATGACAGAAGACAGGAGAAGCCAGTTTCTTTTGTTTTGTTAGCATAGTTTTGTATCATAGTGTCTAGATACCTCATGATAAATATATGAAATCGACTTTCCAGACACACAGAGCTGTGGACGTGGCCCAGGCTTGTTAAGTGAGGCTGCACCAATGGGTGTCCACACTGAGCTAGTTTGACGCTGTCTGACTGCTTCTTACCTGCTTCAACTACATTTGTTTATGTAGTGGAATGACGATCATTATGAACAAAACTTTTCATTTCTAAGGTAGCCCAGAATTATGATCAAAGAGTACTGCCTCTTTGGCAGAATATTCCACCAGAGAGATGTATAAGAATCCTTTGCTAAGTATATATTTTAGGTGCATGATTAATCCTCCCTTCATATTTTTCATCATTGTTGTTAAATATGAAGTCTCTATGGTTTTACATATTTTGGGGGCATTCTCAGTAATGTCATCAGTGGGAGAAGTAGACATGTTTAATAAGCTGTCCATTATTTCATGACATGTGAAAAACATGTCATGTTGAAAAACATAAGTAAATCCTGGATCACATTTGCAGTTACCTCTAGAAGCAACACTACGATTATATGCCTGTGAAAAATAGAAGGTATTTGCAAATATCTTTTCTCTATAAATAGTACTGCAATTTTCTGGAAAAGTCTCATAAACGAAACAGAAAATAGATTAGTTTTCTGTCAAGGAATTTAACTAAAATGACAGATAAATATCTGGAAAGAAAATGTTAATTTGATTCAAGAAGAATGAAGTAAGACACACAAAAGAATCCTACAAAAGAATAGCTTCAATAAGAACAGTGCCGAGTAAATGAAAGGGAAGAGACTCAGGTAGAAGAAGTTAAGGATTTAAGGGAGTTGTTTCCAAAAAAAAATGCTCTGCAGGCGAGAAAAGTGGAAGAAAAATATTCAGAAACAGACATACATTGAAAATAATCCTGGGTTACCTCATACATTTGACATTTCTAAAGAAAAAAATCTTAAAACATTAATGAATTCTGCCAATTAAGAATACAACCAAATATGTTGACATATAGCTCACACAAATACAATAAGTCTGGGGATATTTCTGAGTTGATTTTCTTCACTGAAGAGTTCTCAAGGAGGAGTCATCTGATTAGAACCTGCATAAGTTTTACAAAGTGCTTAGATTACTTCACACTAATTATTTTCTTTCTGTAGTAGTTATTGTGCTGTTAGAAATCTAGGTAATTGTTCTTTTGTCTGGAATATAAAACAACTTTTTTCCCTTTTTTTTTCCCATTGGGAATTCTGTTCAGCTTAACATCTATTGTGGGTACTGTATGAATGACGACGGTGTTGTGCGATAGGAGAGTGACTCACAGACAGTCATTCCACTGCATTCGTATAAATACGGCCATGTTTCCCAAGACGACACCAAAGCCCCAGTTCACAACCCGAACTCTTGTTTGATGACCATGACCATGATGATCCATAACATTCTATCAAGCATATACTACTTAGCCTTGTTCAGTCATGAGGAATACAGATGACATTTCGTCATGGTTCTTACAGTGAGCTTATATGGATTTAAAAAGAGAAGACTAGAGGGGCGCCTGGGTGGCTCAGTGGGTTAAAGCCTCTGCCTTCAGCTCAGGTCAACATCCCAGGGTCCTGGGATTGAGCCCTGCGTCGGGCTCTCTGCTCTGCAGGGAGCCTGCTTCCTCCTCTCTCTCTCTGCCTGCCTCTCTGCCTACTTGTGATCGCTCTCTCTCTCTGTCAAATAAATAAAATCTTTAAAAAATAATGTAAAAAAAAGATTGTTTAGATCAAATGAAAGGGAAAAAGAGGGAATTTGTAGAAAGGACCCTAACCTAAAAGAAGATACATGATATATTTATGCATCACTAAGGAAAAACGAAAACAAAATACCTGGCTAAAAAGAAGGGTGTGCTAAGAAGCAGGAGAGCAGAGGGAGATACATATTTATACATAACGATTTCCACAAAAAGAGATGTAATTCTCACATTTGTAGAGAAGAGATGGAGTTGCCAAATTTTAAATAAACTTGAGTATCAAACCATTAGAGTTGGTCTTAAAAAAGGCATAACGTAGAGGCAATGAAGTTTGTAGTATTCTGTGTTTCTTCCATTCATCTGTGACTGATTAATTGACTGATCTTAAAGCAGCTGCCTGAGCAGAGACAGACGAACTTTCCGGTTAAAGACTTCTTTTCGTTTAAATCCAGATGAATGACAATTAGAAGCTGGATTAAGAGTAAGAAGTGTAAAATGAGAAATATTAAAGAAGAAAAAAACACAGCATATATGAAAGGGCTGAGTGAGTAAGATGACTGAACTTGTTTATCCTTGAGCCTCGGAATGATATGGGAACCATAAAGTAATAAATGTGATTGTGGATACATATAACCTAAGGATTTCAGAGTAATAATTTTCTCTCAATTCTTACTTGATTGACACTGTGACCTTAATAAGAATATAGTAGACAGAGTCTATTTGAAGGATAAAGTTTGAGACTCTATGCTTATTATATATTTTTTAGAGTACTTATAAAATAATACAAATCAATACCAAAGTATGTAATGAAACTCCCACCCAAAGCAACGGTGAGCTTGGCAGAGGTAACAGATAAACATAGTCAGTGGGCTTCCTTATGTACCCATGTACATTTCTGCATACACATTTTTATTTGTATTTGGATCTGAAAGGAAATATGTCCCATATTCTCCATAAAAATATTATTCATGAATTTCTGAACCTTGTGTTTTTTTAACTTTACATTACTTTGAGATCTTTCTGTGATATCATACGTTGATATACTTCATAATTCTAAAAACTTTATTGTCATCTGTAGTAGACTGAATTATTGATCTCAATTCTTAACTCTCTTCTAATAGTATGTTAGGTCCACATCCTTGCCTTGGCCTCATGGATTGTAATGTGCTCTCTAGTCTCTTGACTGTGAGCTTGAGCGCCTGACTTTCTTTGGCTGATGGGATGGTGGTGCATAGGTAAGAGCAGTCTTGTAAAGCATTTTTGTGGTAGGGCGGGGCTCACTCCAATATGTTATTGCCACTGTGATGTCAAGAGCAAGCCTCGGGGAGCCACTGGCTCTTCTGCTTGCTCCCAGTGTAACACATGTGAAATGGACCCACAGTTGAAGTGAATACCCTTAACCCCCAGATCCTCAGACTGAAACGGAGATTTCCTCATACAAACAAACTCAGACATATTAAGGAGAAATAAATGTTTGTTTTTGTGTTTTACATAGACTCTACGTTTGCTCTAATGTAATAACAAACAAGTAGTACATATTCCTTAATTTATGGTAGTATATTTATTTTATCATCTATTGTTAGGCATGTATGTTGTCTACTATTAAATATAAATCAAACCGTAATTAATACATGCATAGCTGTGCACATATGGGGTTGAATGTGTTAAGAATTTTTATTTTCACTTTGTAGAACCTTCTGTGGCTCCCATAAGTAGAAGGGAATTTATTAGAAGTATCCTAAAGACTCATGAAGTCGATCAGCTGCTTGGGGGAAAAGCAGCAATTAATTCAGCTCCAGAGCAGAACTAGAACAAGAATATATTGATATATTGGAAAGCAAGCTTTGGCAAAACCAATAAACCTCAGACATCCTACATTTCTTTACTCGTGCTAAAGATTCATTTCCTATAGGGAATATCTGATTGGCTTAGCTTAGATAGAGATTCTGTTTCAAGTGGAAGATATCACAGTGTAGTCAGGGAAATTGGAAAATGGTCAGCCATTTCCTTCTCTTCTACCCCCCACACCCCAAAAAAGGGAAATGATCATTATAATAGCTTTGTCCTGAGTCTACTTAGCTAATCTAGAACTGTGTTTGCAGAACCCCTTTCCTTGTGCAAGATTTGGAAGCTAAAAATGAAACAAGTAGCCATGTTTCAGATGCCTAGCAGCTTGCTTATGTTTTTGCTGATCTGCTAGCCTACCTAATGTATTTTGGAAAGAGCCTAGACCAACCAGCTACCACCAGATATCTTAATTCAACTTCTACAAGAGATGTTATTACAAAAGCATAAATCATTCCCAGCAGCCTCAGTAATATTTTGATATAAATTCAGGTCATTTGTTTCTTTGCTGATGACCTTGTGATCATGTTTAAAATATCAACAGACCTCTTTGTCATGCCATAAAGAAGTCTGCATGATTTCATCCCTACCTTATTCATCTTATTCCAGGCCTTCCACAATCATACACTGACTTTCTTTTGTTCTTTTAACATTCTTAATTATTTTCTTCCCTTTTTTTTAATTGGTAGAAAGTGATCCAGAGTATTTTTTATTATATCTTAATTGCTAATATATCTAAAATTTGTCCAATTTAAAAAATTGCCTAGATTTTCTTCTTGGAGTTTCTCTTGCTAATCCTAAACTTGGCATTATTGGATTCCTGTCCAAGGACATCTTGTTTCCACTTCAGTTGATAGGTTTAGATATGAAAATAAGGACAGTAATAATGGTTTTCCATTATAAGAGGTGACATCATTGTCACCCACTTTTGAACATTCTGGTTTTATAAGTCAGAAAATATCTTCATTGGCTGCCCATATATTTGGCCCCTGGGAAACAACCATACATTAGGCATTGCTGAATTTGCCTACAGGTATTGAAACTCTTTGCCATTTCAGGGTTTGTTGTCTTGCTTCTGATAGCTAAGTATCACTCTTTGGCCTCTGCTACGCCAGAATCCCATTACTGCATGAAAAGAAAGGGGCTGGTTCCACAGAAGCATGTTCTTTCTACCTGGACTATGGGAGATAGCCCTATTGAGTTTTAAGAATGCTGCCATTTTACTTACCTAGAGCATATGATACCACTTCAGTGAAAAGAACGTTTTGGGGGTTACCTGGGAACACAATGACCCAGCTGATTCCTGGGTCTTACACAATTAACCCACTCTAGTATACCCACTTCTTGAGCTCTCTGGCCTTGTTCTTAACACTCTGCCAAAGCAGTTCCAACTCCACCTTATTTGCTGTACAGTATATCATCTTCTCTAAACTTAAAGGAGCCATTGCCACGTCTTACTGGGATCAGCTTCAAGTATCCTGCCAAGATGTTCATGTTATGTCTTGCCTTCCTTAGTCCAGCACCCACAATATCCATGCCTACATAGGTTCTTGGTTTCTGCTGGTAGGTGTTTGCCAGGCTCAGCAGCTCTTTTGAGTTAAAAATCGATTTCTCCTTGTACTGGGATCTTCATTTAGGCCATGCTGAATACTGGCCATAGCTGTGGATTTGGGGGGAAAAATGCAAGAAAGAGAATACACACTTGATGCAGAGGAGCATTATCCTCTGAGGCATTCATCTCAAGTGTTGTCTTTCCTTCATATTCAGTCACTGCTGGTGGTGGCGGCAGTAGCTGGGAGTAGTCTTCATTGGCAAGGGAAGGGGCTGCTAATGCCAGACTGGAGAGATGAAGGGGATTTAGGGGTTTTTAAGCTATTCCAGTGAATCCATTCAAATGTCCCCATCCTAGTCCTCAGGATATCAGTCCTTCATTACTTCGCAATTAAGGTCTTGTTTCTAGCATAACTGATTGTTAGGTGATGAGTGTTTTCTACATAATTTCTATCAGTTTTACAATTAAATTTTCAGTTTTATTTCCAGTACAATCTGTACTCCAACTGAGGGAAATAAGGTATCCTTAAACATTGCCATGGAGGTCTTCTGGCTTTCATAGTATGTCTTGAGTTAATTACTGTCTGAAGCTGACCATTGAATACTGCCTTTAAAAAAAAAAAAAAGAAAAGGTAGTTAAAAATTCAAAACCACAGTGACATAACAACTTACATCAGTTAGAATAACAAAAATTAACAAAACAGGAAACAACTAATGTTGGCGAGGATGAAAGGGTAACCCTCTTATACTGTTGGTGGGAATACAAGCTGGTACAGCCATTCTGGAAAACAGTATGGAGGTTCGTCTAGATATTAAAAAACAAAACTACTACATATTTACCCCAAAGATACAGATGTAGTGAAAAGAAGGGGCACATGCACCCCAGTGTTCATAGCAACAATGCCACGATAGTCAAACTGTGGAAGGAGCTGAGATGTCCTTCAACAAGTGAATGCATAAAGAAAATGTGGTTCATATATACAATAGGATATTACTCAGCCATCAGAAAGGGTGAACACCTACCATTTGCATCGATATGGATAGAACTGGAGGGGATTATGCTGAGTGAAATAGGCAAAACAGAGAAAGAAAATTATCATATGGTTTCACTTATATGTGGAACCTAAGGGATAGCATGGAGGACCATAGGGGAAAGGAGGGAAAACTGAAGGGGAAGAAATCCGAGAGGAAGGCAAATCATGGGAGACTCTGGACTCTGGGAACCAAACTGAGGGTTACAGAAGGGATGGGTAGGGGGATGGAGTAACTGGGTGATGGGTATTGGCGGGTAGGTGTTGTGATGAGAACTGGACGTTATACACAACTAATGAATCAATTTAAAACTACATCAAAAACTAATGATATAGTATATGTTGGCTAACTAAACATACTAATAATAATAGCAGAGAACTGAATCTCCAATTATCTTAACTTTATTGATCCTACTGTCTTTCAGGTGTTAGACCCTGTGTATGACAGTGCTTCTCTTTTCCTTTGTACCTCATGACAAAGCACCGGGATGAGAGTTAGGATAAGAGATAAGGAGTGTAGTGTGGTGAGAAAGTATGGAAGTGGGTCAAGGAAGGGAGGGCAGATCAGAGAAGTTGGGGTTCATGATCAGGATGTGCAATTGAGTTCAATCTTTATAGGAAAACTCTAAAAATCTATTTGTGGAACACACTTCAAACGTGTCCCACCAAGGAGCAAGGAAGCTGGTATGTTTTCATTTTTTGAGAGTTATTCCTGAGGATATGAGCTCACCAACTATTCTGGCCTGCTCTAAGCCCCACCTGAACTAGCTTCTAGGGCCAGAGAAGGACAGGTACTTAGGAAGCTGTGGTTTATGTAGGAATGATCTCTCAAATAGCACATACCATCCAAGACAGAATAAGGAGATTGAATAATTATCATTACCATGAAGCAAATTGGAAACATTCAGCAGCTTAATTGAATTTGTTTAGTGTCTAAGATCATGTGATTAAAACCTGGAGCTTTAACTACTCAACCCATTTTTAGGTTTTGTATTATATTCATATGTAAATATTAAAGAACACTCCCATATATGACTAAAATATTTCAAGTAGTTTTTTTCTACCAACCTAACAGTTTTCTTTAAAAATATTTTTACGAGTCTTAAGATTTTAGTGATTATTTCAAATACTTAGCGACCTTAATCAAAGTTAGAACATAAACACAGGTAACAAAGCTAGAAACGTTTATAGTTTTTGTTTTTATTGAAATTAAGTAAGTTTGGGGACAAGTGAGCCCGGGTGGCTCAGTTGTTAGGCATCTGCCTTCGGCTCGGGTCATGATCTCAGGGTCCTGCGATCGAGTCCCTTGCTGGGCTCCCTGCTCAGTGCAGAGTCTGCTTCTACCTCTCCCACTCTTCCTGCTTGTGTTCCCTCTCTGGCTGTGTCCCCTCTCTCTGTCAAATAAATAAATAAAATCTAAAAAAAAAAAAAAAGTAAGTTTGAATAATTGATTTACTTTGATGTTTCCTATGTATTTGTAATAGAAAGATAATTCTGAATCCCAGAGTCTCTTATTTGAAGGAGTTTGCTCTTGCTAGTTTTCAAATTTTAAATAAATTGTTTAAATTAATACACTGAAATAACTTAGTTTTGTTCCAAAATTGCTTTGTTTTTCCATTATTTTTTATATAGTTTATTGCTTAAACTTCAATTTTTGCTGAATATTTTCTTTGTTTCTGCAGCAGCACAGAAATTACCACAAAATACCATGAAGTTTCTAGTAGAGCTAGAGAGAATTGTTTGCTTTGTTATTAGGCATTAAAATTGATGTTAAACTGGCAATAGAAAAGAAATGCATTATGCAAAAAGATGATTTGATCAGGGAATTTGAATGAAATAAAAAGCAAAAACATCTTATTTTACATATTGATAACAAGTGGAAAAAAGTTTAGCTCTGTGTATTTTTTCAAAATGAATTCTATTGTTTAGATAACAAATCATTCTGAGAGCATGTGGTAGTAGAATTATTTGAATAACTAAAATTGATGTACTTATAGATTGAGAAATATGATAATATTACTGGTCACAAGAAGTAAAATATGTGAATAGTTTCAACTTTAGAAAATGAATATTATATTAATATAATGATTTCATATTGTCTAGCAAATTGATGGCTCTTGCCCATAAACTTGTGGTTGGTACATTATTGCATATGTGGCTTATTTTAAGCATGGAATTAAATTATATCCACATTTCTCTAATTGTGTTTCAAAATGAAGGTCCATTGGGTAAATGAGGATGAAATTCATCACCTACAAGAGATTGTAAATTGCTGTTAAGCAAATAGGAAAGTTACTGTTAAAAAAATCTCATCCTGAATTCACTTTACAAATCTAGAGCCAGGTGCTTTCTGAACATTTCCTCTCCTTTATCCTCACTTTGAATTTTTCTCTGTATGTTAATTTTACTTGTAATTATATAAATTATGGTAATATTCATTTGCCCCAATATATCAACTGAAACATAATTCTATAAATTATGGTAATATTCATTTGACAAATATTCATATTTGTCAAATATTCATTTGACAGTAGGACCAATAAAGTTAATGGTAAATATTCATTTACCATTGAATATGGTAATATTCAAGTAACAGGTTCTTCAAAGAAGTTCTGAGTGACGGCAGCGTGAATGTGTCCGTCATCCCTCTTACTTCCCCATTCCCATCCAGCGACCACACACCTTTCTGGGATAGAATCTTCCTGTGTCTGGCAGATCAGTGAGACCTGGAGAGTTTGATTTAGTTCATGGTCTGGAGAGGTCTGGATAGAGGGTGCTGGCCTGTGATTCTTCCCTCTTTGGTCAGAAGAGTTCCAATGTAGGGACCAAAGTAGGGAGGCTTCGGTCAAGGCTATAAGTATTGGCTTCTCCAGAAAGCTTGACTGAAGAAATTCATGGTGTCTGAGAATACAGGTTTTAGCTGGTTTGAGATTGCTATCACCGTGCTTCTCATTGCATTATCACCCTTAGGTTTGCTCTACTGGTCCTGTGTCTTAAACAAAAATAGAAACATGACCACAAAATGGAAAAGAGTAAGTCACCAAAAAAGTTGTGCATATCCAGAGTGATGGTGTGAGATGTTCAATGGATCCTCTCCCTAGTGAAATAAATCATTTAAACAGTAAAAATTATTTTTGAAACATTTAAAGTATAATTTAAAAATTAAAACTTAAATTATTTAAATGTAAATTTTGAAATATTAAAAACTGTCTTCAGGGCACAAAGTAAATGAATAAACATTTATTTAAGAAAATCTACTAACTTTCATTAAGAATAGTTGGCATCTGTGGCATTGGAACAATAATTCTTCCATTTCTCCCCTCTCTACTCCAGCTAAGTGTGATGGCGCCTCTACTCTGGGTGCATGTGGCCAAGAAAACAAGATTCCCTCTCCTCCTGGCTTTCATGCTATTGCTATGGTTTTACCCCAAGAAAGGCAGGCCCCAGACATTTCTCGTCCCACTCAGTTCTGTATTGTAGTGACTTTATTTGAAAGAGACATGGATAAGAGGGAGAGGACCAGAATATGTAGCCCCATTCACAGAGTGTCTGCCTCTAACAAGGTGCAGCTTGTTGAGAACATTTGACTACAACTGCACCCATCCCATGTTGTTCATAGGTCACAAATTTTATACTAGGAGGGCCAGACTGAGGACAGTGCTACCATTGCTACCCCTCAAACTATTTACAGAGAAGTGGTGTTACACAGGGAGAAGTGGCTACTATCTCTGCCCTTGGCTTTGGTGCAATTGCTTAGAGTCTTGGACTAGAGAAAAAAACAAACTGTAAAAACAGGTAAGTCCATAGCTTGCCCAAAATGGGGGCTGACTTTATTTGGGGCAGAACATAGGGAGGTTTATTCTTAAATGTCGTGTTGAAAACAAGCAATATCTCTTGCTGAGTAATGAAGAGAGATGGTAGCTCCATATTATTAGCAATAGAAATAATGGTAGATCACCAAGAAGTTTAACAGAGAGAAGCAGGGAAAGAGACAAGTAAGAGGACTGCCTCTCTAGTCAGAGGAATGTTTGGAGATTGGCAACACTCTGCATTTGCAAAAAGGGTTCAACTCTACTTGAATCAACTATGAAACGATTGATACCCCAGAGCATTGTCAAGTGCAATAGAGAGATAATATGCCAGGTAATAGAGGTTACCGTATAGGTTCTATAAAATAGAAGATGAGCCAGAAGCTTAGTGGGAAAATCAAAGAAAGTTACAGTCAGAAAGAGCCTTGCAAAATGGTAGCCATCCCTCTTGGTCAGTAAGTCTGTTCGCACACCCAAGGTGGTGCTGTTTGAGGAACAACTTTAGAGGCTGCGGGGGAAATAGAGTTCCCTGAACTAGTCCTGTGAAGTCACTAAATAATGATAAGCTCTATGGTGGAGGAATCTCTCTCCAGAGTTGCTACAATATATCAACTGAAATTGCATTAATTAATTAGTTAATTAATTAGAATACCTGAATTCCACAACAAAAATTTTAAGACATTTTAAAGAAACGTGGAATTTTCCATACAGAAGCTTAGACATTAGGCTGAGAAGTAAAGGACTTTAAAACAATTAACTAAGTGCCTAAGATGGTGCCAAACCAGTTTGCTTTTGACGGTTGCTCATTCAGAAAAAGAGTGTTACAGCCCCAATACTCTAAAAGTTGAGGAAAGAATTAACATTTAGCAGAGATCTGTAAACTGGCCCTGTTAATCTCACAAAATTACAGAAAAATACATAAAACAGTAGGATATAGTCAGAGTCAGACCCCAAACAGACATCTCTGAGTGTTAAAAGGCTGAAAATCTGGAGCAGCAGATGTATTTGTATATTTGTCCTGTATTTTATTTCACCACATATGGTTCCAGATTACCACTGAACATGATTATAGTAGTTCTGCTCATGTTGTTAGAGTTAAGGCAGTAATGCCATTTATAAACATTTTTCCACCCAGGTGTTCCAATTATATTTAACTTTATATATTTTTTATGACTTTAATTTTGTCATAAAGTTAGGTCACTGAAAGCATAAAATATCACAGTGGAAGATTTCCATTTTATTTCTTATGATAGACTCAGCATCAAAGAGTTATTAAATCATGTGTATCTCTATATGCTGCCAGTTTTGTTGAACGATTTTTAGAACAGGCAGAACTTTACCTAGATGCATTCAGTTGGCCACATCCCCTGAGAATCCTGACGTCGACGAGCCCCGATTTCACATTATCTTCTGCCCCCTGTGCCTTGGCTTCCATCTCTAATTTTCAGAGAAAAATTTAGCTTGAAAACAGAAGATTCCAGAATCAGCAACCAATGAAATTGGCTTCAATGGGTGACTTGTCACATTCAGAGACTGGAAAACCTTTCTGCTTGCACAGGACAGGTAGTAAGGGATTGAAAAAAATGGTGTCATTTATTTTTATCCCTGTTTGAAAATGATAGGACCCAAAAAGGCACTGTATTCTGAAAGCATTCAATCTTACTTGATAGATTTTATTTGGAAAACTTCTTTAGAGAGACCATTTGTTTCAGTCCTATCTCCTCAGTCTGTTATAACTTGAAATCAGCACTGCATCCTCTGGTCATGTATTAGACCCTTTGAAGAGATCAACCTTGGACGTGAACTCTCTGCAAGCTTCCTCTCCTATCTATAAATTAATAGGTGGGTGCATAATGGGAACAGACAAAAACAGTATTTCTGAATTCTTTCTGCATCCTCACAGTTAAGTAAAGCAACCAAAAACTTCGCTGCCTGTGTCATCTGTTGCTTATATTAGCCCTCTTAATGAAATCATTTCATTTTGTTAAAGACAAAAGATGGAGCCTCGCTTCTGATCCTCTACAATAAGCTGGTGTGAGCTGCTGAGGTCTCTCTAAGTGGCTCATGCATTTCTTCTTCAGACCGCTTCCTCTCTTACCCTGCCTTGTCCTTCCTGTGACTGAAAAGCACACTCCAAGAAAATTCACTTGAAATCAGCCAAATTCTTTCAAACGTCTTCAGAAACATATAGAACTGGAGGGCATTAAGCTGAGCAAAATGAGCCCATCAGATACAAACAATTATCCTATGGTTTCACTCACATGTGGGATAGGAGTAACAGCGCAGAAGACCAGAGCAGGAGGGAGGGAAAGCAGAAGGTGAGAAACGAGAGAGGGAGACAAACCACGGGAGACCCTTAACTGCAGAAACCAAGCCGAGGGTTGTGGAGGGGAGAGGGTTGGGGGAACGGGGCAACTGGGGGATGGGCTTTAAGGGGGACACGTGATGAGAGGAACACTGGGGATTGTACGCAACTGACGAATTGCTGAACTCTACCTCTGAAACTGATGATGGCTGTGTTAGCTAGTTAAATATAAAACGGGAAAAATAGAGACATATTTTAAATTTCAATTGCCAATACGTAGCTATAATTAGAGTTATAAGGGATCGTAAGTATTATTCTGGTACAAACACTATTTTGCAGGTGGGGAAGCAATTATTACATTTTAAAAAATATCTCCAGTGCCTTAAGATTTTTGACTAATAAATGAGAAAATATAACCAGCTGCTACTGTAACACCTTTAAGCACTTCACTAGGGTCATATTTAATTCAGATTCTCTGCAAGAAATACAGTTTTTATGTGATTTTTATGTATGCATTATGAGCCAGTTATAATACGAAGTTCATCAGAATCGATAATGAAAGATAATTGTCCATAATTGCCAGTCTGTTTAAATGTTTCTATCAAATGTATGTATCTAGTATTGTCCTATATTCCTAGAATTGAACATACTGAATCATGTTGAATGGTTAATTATTACAAGAAGTCATGTCATTTTATACTATTACGTGTTGATAAGCACTCAAAACACAAAAACGTAAAGAATATACAAATTTTTGTACTATTACATATGTAAAGTAAGGTTGCCTGGGGGGCTCAGTCTCTTGAACATCTGACTCTTGGTTTCAACTCGGGTCACAATCTCAGGGGCAAGGACTGTAGCCCCACATTGGGTACACGCACTGCATGGCGTCCACTTGGGATTCTCTTCTCCCTCTCCCTCTGCCCTTACCCCTGCTCGCTCGCTCTCTCAAATAAATAAATAGATAAACAAACAAACAAACAAATAAATAAGTAAAATCTTTAAAACAGTATATAAGGTGAAGACTGATACATAATAAACACAAAAATAATGTTCACAGACTATTCCAACACAATTTTTTATATGTTAAATTGAGAATAAATAAAGACTATAAATGCTTGGTAATGGAATTGTAAAGTGTGAATAGATATAATTAACTTTGTATACTTAATTTTTATAACATGTGAAATTTATATACACAAAACTGATTATATATTTGACTAAAATAAAACTTAAAAATATCTGACAAGTAAAATGAATGCAATCTTGAATTTTCATAGTTCTTTACTTAAATTTTAAAAACAGTATTTGTAATTTGCTGATATGTTTACCTAAACAATGTATTTTTAAATTTTTAAATGTGAAATAATTATGTTTCTCAAAATTCAATTTGATAAATATTAAAATATTAAATAAGTATCTTAAATTTTATAAAAAAATAAATATAAGCAAATATTAAGAAGTATATTACAGAAAACCTATATATAAAGTAAACAGATTAATAAAATCAGAAGTTAGTTCTTAGATAATTCTAATAAAATAGAATTCTAGGAAATATGATGAAAAGAGACCAAAGTGCGAAAGGCAAAAAGAGTGAGAGAAACAGATAAAAAAAAAGAGAAAAAATATCAGTGATCTTAAGTATAGAGAATTTTGTTAATCCTAAGAAAATGTTGTGTATGACTACTATTTGAGTTATAATGAATGCATTAAATACCATTTGAACAGAAGTTACCTGCCAGAGTAGTCACCCTCCCCTTGCTCTTTACTTGAAAAGAAATGGTTTCAACACCTCCTAATTAAGGAAAAAATTTATGAATAATCTTCCTCAAAGTTAGTAAAATCTCCTTGAATTCTTATAGTTCTAAGAATAAGTTAAATTTTAGCCATTGCTCTCATGCACTTTTTAAAAAGATTTTTGTTTATTTATCTGACAGAGAGAGATACCAGGACAGAGGAAACACAAGCAGGGGGAGTGGGGGAGTGAGAAGCAGGCTTCCCCCTGGGCAGGGAGCCTAATGCAGGGCTGAATCCCAGGACCCTGGGATGATGACCTGAGCTGCAGGCAGATGCTTAACTGACGGAGCCACCCAGGTGCCCTGCTCTTATGCACTTTTAATGTCACTGACTTTTGTTTGATTTGTTAAGGTGCTGAATTATACTTACTGATTTTCTGATATTAAAATCGACCTGGCATTCTTGGAATAAGCTCCATGTTTTTAAGGGGTATTCATTTTCTATATGCAGCAGGATTTGATTTCCTAGATTTGTTTGGACTCTTTGCATCTATACTTTCTAGTGAGATTGGCCGGTAATTATTATTTTCCTTCCGGCCCTTGTGATGTTTAAATTATGATAATCTTAAATAATAAAGTGAGGTGTAATTCTTTTTATATCTCCTGGAGTCGTTTGTAAGCTTGGAAATCTATTTCTTTCATTTTGGTTACAACTCTTGATAAAACCATCTGAACCTGGATATTTCTTTTGGGAGAGACTTAAAATTACCCTTTCAATATATTTTAGAATTATTCAGATAATGCATTTCTTCTAGAATAAATTCTCTGTGTTCTATTCTCCAAGTTTTAAAATACAGTGACAATGTTATTCACAGTAAAACTTCATCTTAGTATCAGTAGCATCTACAACCAAGAGCTTTTTACTTTACTGACCACTTGCAACTTTGCTTTTTTTTTTTAATTAAACTTTCCTGAATTTTATCATTTTATTGATCTTTTTAAACAAACTCACTTTTGACTCCGTAGGGTATTTTGTTCAATTTTATTAATTTCTTCTATCTTTATTTTACTCAATACCTTGTTTTCAATTTTATTTTGCTATTCATTGTTTTATATTCTTGAGATAGATGTTTAGTTTGTTAGCATTAAGTATTTCTTCCTTTTGAATATAAGCCATTAAAAAGGACATAAGTTCCCCCTTTAAGTACTGTTCACCTGCTCTATCAGAGTTTTGATATGTCCTATTATTTATTGTTAGTTACTAAGTATTTGCTGATTTTCATATAATATATTCTTTCTTACTTAATTTATTTGGAATTAAGGGAGTTAATAATTGTATGGTGATTTCCAGCTTCTTGTTACTTATTCCAAATAATACTGTTGTGCTAAATGAATATAATCTGTATAAACTTTTTAGAAATTTGTAATTCATTGTTTTATGGCACAGTATGATTATTTTTCACAAATATTCTATTTCTAAGTATGCATATTCTGAAGTTATCATGTTCAGCATTTTATACATATTCATCATTCTGTATTTTACACATATACCCATTAGAAGCAGTCAGTTAACTGTACTTTACAAATCTTCCAGATTACTTTACCTGCTTGAAAATGAATAATACCTCTAGAGTCTTTGAATGGATAGTCTCATCTGATACTGATACACTTCTCTTTGAATGTGTTTTAGAATACCTAGAACAATGTATAAGAGGCGTACCATTCAGCCAAATGTCCATAAACATTTTCTCTCAATCAAGGTTTTAAGAACTTTTGATTTAAGTGTTCATCTGTTTTGTTTCTTAAATTCACCATATGAGTAAAGTCATATGGTATTTAAGACAAGCAACTTCATGCCCTTGTGGAGCTCACCTGGGAGATGAATGGGAGACCTAGACAATAATGAGGTAAACAAATAAACAAATACATAATGACAAATTTAGTTAGTGAAAAGCGTGAGGGGAAACAAAGCAAGCTGTGGTAGGAAACAGCGGTGTGGGGCTTCTTCAGGCAAGCTGGGGAAGGCTTCTCTGAGGAGGTGATGTCAGACTTAGTACCTAAATGGCATGAAGGAGCCAGTCATGTAACACTCCGAGGAGACAGTACTCCAGGCAGAGGGAATAGGAAGTGCAAAAGTCCTGAGGCTAGAGGATGGTTGGAGAGAATGATGCCCTGAAAGGCCAGAAAAAAAAAAAAAAAACTTAATTCTTGAGAGAAAATTAATGCTTCAAAGTTTACTGATAATTGATGACAGTGTTTGCAATGTGTAAGATTTAGTGAATAGAAACACATGATTAGAGAAAATTAATTGTAAGACAATGTGACAGCATTAGGATAAATTATGGTTCAGTATATATCTTAAACAAGGAATTACATCTAATGTGCATTCACTTAAGGCTATTTCTGATGTAAGAATAGTACATAGGGAGGGATCAGAAACCAATTCTTATGACTAAGCTTCATGATGTTTACATATTATAGCAATATTTAGTGTCATTCCAGGCTCTGTTCTGTATTCTTTGCATGTGTATCATGCAGCTGACTCCTTTCTCTTACATTAATTTTCTTCCTAATGAAACACATTCTTTAGTAGTTCCTTGATTGGGTTTCTATTTGCTATCTTTTCTATTTATGTAATAATTTTCATACTGTGCCCCATTCTAAGAGATTAGGTGGTTATTAAAATTATAGGTTGACATGTATTTTCCCTTAGCACTTAAAGATACTACTACATTTCTTCTGGCCTATTGTTACTCATTATAAGATATTGATCAGTTATTGTTTTGGTATAGATACTGGGTGTTTTCTGTGTGTGTTATCTTAAGGAAAGCTTTATTGAGCTATAATTTGCGTAGAGTAAAATTAATTTTTTTTTTTAGTTCAGGTTGATGAGATTTTATGTGCACATATGGTTCTGTAAACACTGCCCCTATCAAAGTAGAGAATATATCTGTTAAACCAAAAAGTCTCTTTGTGCCCGCTGAGGTCAGTTCTCTTCCTCTACTCTCTTTTCCCACTTCCACCATTATTTGATTTTTTTTTCTCTAGTTTGCATTTTCCAAATGTCATATAAATAGACTCATCACTGTGTAGCTTTTTTGTGTGGGTTCTTCAATTTAGCACAAAACATTTGAAATTCATCCATGCTGTTACCAGTATTAATAGCCCATCTATTTTTACTTATGAGTAGAACCCCATCATATGGACAAACCACTGTGTGCTTATCCCCTGGTAGATGGACATTTGAATTGTTTAAGCCATTGGCAAATATGAATAAACCTACTATTAACATTCAGATCAAAGTGTTTGTGTAGGTATATGTTTTTAGGTTTCCTGGGTAGATACCAAAAAGTAGGATTTCTGGGTTTTATGATAAGTGAATGTTTAACTAGATAAAATAGTTCCCAAAATTTTTTCAAGTGGCCTTATAATTTTTCATCACCACCAGCAATATCTAGGAGCTCCGTTTGCTTTTAATCCTCTCTAGTGCTTTTAATCCTTTCTAGTGCTTGGCAGAGTCAGGGACTGTGTGTGTGTGTGTGTGTGTGTGTGTGTGTGTGTTGCCATTTAGTAAGTATGGATAAGTATGGAGAGCCAATCTATTGTGGTTTTAGTTTGCATTTCTCTGAAGTTTAATGATTCAGAACATCTTTCTATGGGCTTATTTGCCAGCAGTATAGTTTCTGTGATAAAGTGTTTGCTCAGATCTTTTGCCCATTATTTAATTGAATTGTTTATCTTTTATTGTTGACTTGTAAAAGGACTTCATTATTTTTAATGCAACTTATTTATCATGTAAAGTGTTATGCAAATATTTCATCCAAGTCTATGGTTTGTCTTTTCATTTTCTTAGTAGTGTCTTTAAAAGAGTAGATTTTAGATTTAATGAAGTTTGATTTATCAGTTTTTAAAAAATTTTATGTTTGTGCTTTTTGTATCCTTTCTAGAAATCTTTGCTTAATTATAAGTCACAAAATGTTCTATATGTTCCTCTAGTAGTTTTATAGTTGTAGCTCATAAATTTAGCTTTATGTTTCATTTTAAGTTAATATCTGTTTATGAGTTAAAGTAAAGGATAATGGGTTTCTGTTTGTTTAGTTTGTTATTAAAAAAATGTCCAAATGTTCAAGCACTAGCACTATTTGGACTATCTTCTTCATTGATTTACTTTAATACCTTTATAAAAGATAATTTTGCTGTATATATGCATGTATGTCTATTTCTAGATTCCCTAGTCTACTGACCTTTATATCTATTTTTATTTTAGTTGCAAACCTTGTCAATTGTTGTAAATTCATAGTAAGACTTGCAATCAGATTGTGTAAATTTTTTAAATTTGTTCTGCTTTTTCAAAGTTAATAGCTTATTTTAAAAACTTGTAGAAGAATAAATCCAAATTCTGAGCACGAACTCCCTAAAACCCTGATTTGTGTATACTTATTTTCTCTGGACCACAAATTTGAAGCCTCTATTAAAAAGAATTTATGTGGTGAGGGTAGCAGAAATATACAGAGAAATAGACTTTCTTTTATATCTCTCCATTAAACGAAGGGTACCTGGGGCCAACTTTGATGAAAACACTGAGCATCAACACAAGCTCATCAAAACCTTCTTTTGAAGAAGTTCTATAGAATGACGGTGTAGAATCCTAGAATTCAAAGCTGCCTGAACGCTTCTACTCCCATTTTTACTCAATGCAAATATTCCTTCTTTGACATTTTATAGATGATTTCAAGCCTTTACCTAGAACATTTAATATTTTATAACATGGTTTTGTCTATTTAAATTATTCAGCTCTAATTTTTTAAAAGCCCCACTTAATTTGAGCTAGAATCTGCCTTCCTAAAGTTACCAACTGCTTGTCCTATAGCACTACATTGACCAACAAGTCTAATAAACATTTTCTACACTACAGCTCTTCAAATATTTTTAAATGGCTGTCAAATCCCCATTAAGCTTCTTTTCAACCTCCTACAACTTTCTTGAATTTCATCGTTTGCCAGCTTTTCCTATTTCTTTTCACTCTTCTGATGTGCTTCAGTTTGCCTAAATGAAATGTTCAGATATGAACCAAGTACTCTAGCTGGAGTCAGATCAACACTAAGTACTTCCAGGACTCTGGCAAAAATCTCACTTCTTCATTGTAACTGGGTAGATGTCTCACCAAACAAGACTAACAAAATAAAAGCACCCTTAATAGAAAGCTTTTCCTAAAGTAACGCTGCATCTTGCCCGTGTTTTAATCCTGGGCTATCAACATTTGGATTTGACCATAGTTTATTAACCATGTTATTTTCCTGACTCTTTGTGACAATCCAGCTTAAAATCTACCTGCTTCAGGAAGGAGCGTCTGACTCTGTCCTTTGTTTCAACAATTCAACAAAATTTTACAATTATATTTAGTTCTCTATTCCAAGACTATCTTCCAATCACCTCTATTTTTTTTTCTTTTTTCTTTCTCTTTTATTTATTTATTTATTTATTTATTTATTTATTTATTTTGAAGCAGACTCTGCCCTGAGTGCAGAGCCCCACATAGGGCTCGATCTCACGACCCTGAGATCATGACCCTGTGAGCCGAAACCAAGGGTAGGATGCTTAACCCTGAGCCATCCGGGCACCCCTCTAGTTTTTCTTAATTATCTCTAAATACAGAGTAATAATATATCTTGTCTCTTTCCTACTTATTCACTTATTTGTTGAGGTAGTTACACTTTCTTTATGAGACCATTCATCTTTATAATATTTGGTGTCTGATATATTTTAGGCACAATATTAGACCCTGAAGCATAGAAGTTAACAATGGCAGAAGTGGAACTCAAAGATTCACCAAGTCTTGTTCTTACACAGAACATTTCTAATCAGGCATATTGCAGAGTGGGTAGCCTGCATTGTAACAGTATTATGTGCCTTTGTTAGATTTCTGGGTAGTGTCCTTGTCACAGATGATTCTGAACATAAGGCATACAGTATGTGAACACATATGTTAAAATACATTCACCTTAATTTAATAAATGTACTTAAGTGTTTTGTTTCTGCATTGATTGTATCTACCAACTTAAATTTTTCTAACATTTATTAGACTTCAAATTGACCATTTTTCACAACAATCAGTGGTTGCATTCTTGAGGCAATGTCTAGAACTGCTTGAATTTGACCTAATATGTTCTAAGAATAGAAATCCCCAGGACAGGGAAGAATGCACACCGAGGTGTGGGGATCTGAGAAGAGAAGAAACTTATGTTCTCCTTCCCACCTGGCACTCTGGACAGTGGAAAGTTCTTAGGATATTGGAGAAAGGTCAGCAGTTTTGTGATAGACCCTGCATGGAGGTCCTAAGGAGGTGGACATGATGAGGCAAGTTCAGAGCATCTCACTTGAGTCCTGTAGCTGAGCCCAAGTTGTGAGAGTGAAAGCTGCCTCGGATCTTAGTATGGACCTTACAGCCAAGGATCATTCCCCTCTCCCTGATGCTCTTAAAACCCTCAAATGTGTATGTACTTATGTGGAGAAGGAATAAAAGAGATATTCCAGTCTTCACTGGAAGGAAAAGAACTAATACATTTTAAATTTTAATCTAAGCGAATAACTTGGAATTGGGTAAGTTTAACTCTCTGGCAGATTTGGAGTGGGAGAAATAAATTTATCCAGGTATAGGAAAATGAACTTAGAGTTGTGAGAACCCATGTTAAAAGCTTCTGAAATTGTCACAGCAAATGATAAGGTGGTTCTTAAAAGAATTAAGGCATGAACATATTGTCCTCGACGAGAGCTTGCTCAATCCCCTTTACTAGTCTGTTTCATTTAAATAGAAAGTCACTGTATGTTCTTAGAAAAACCCTCAGAAAAGCATCAAGTAAAGAACTCTTTGCGAGCAGATATACTCATTCTTTACTAAACCCACACAGTCATAAGCAGACACTGAGAAATTCATTTAAAAATATTCTGAACTGCTTAAAATGCAATTCTTTATTTCTTCTTATTGACATTTCAAATTGTTAAGCTTGGATTTTTCCAAACTTAAAGCAATCAACTGCTTGTTTCTTCTGTTTATAACTATGTACACACTTGCACCAACTAATAACCTTTGTGTTGAGAATGAAAGATTAAACATTCATTTAATTTAGCTTAGGTTCCGTTTGTTTTCAATTAAGAAGAAGAGAAAATCCTTTCAAGTACAATAGGTTATTTATATTTGTTTTGCTTCATTTATAAAACCAAATAAGGCTTTCGTGTTTATAGTCATTAATGTTGTTCAAAAGAAATTGTATTAAATGAATGGGTTGAGGAGAAAATGAAAATAATTTAAGAGGTAAAAAAATTAAATTAATTTAGATGATGTATTTGTCCTCCAATTGTAATCTAAAGTTGGTAGCAATGAGAGCATGAGCTTAGAAAAAACTATATAATTATTATTTTTTTGTTTAATTCATATATTAGGCATATATCTTTGTTAAATTCTAGCTCAACCTCCAAGGCACAAAAAATATGCATATATTTATACCTGTAGATCTACCAAGACTTTTTCTTTTAGATACCACTCTTTGACAGATAACATTTCCAAAGCATGCATATAAAACACTGTAATGCCTTAAACATCTGTGTGATAGGCAGAGTAACTCCAACCCCTGGCCCAGATATTAATATCAGATCCCTAGAGCTGGAAACTATGAATGCTATTTTACATGGCAAAAGAGATTTTGCAGATGTGATAAAGGTTAAGGACCTTGAGATAGAGAGATGATCCTAGATTATCTGAGAGGGCCTACAAATCACTTGAGTCCTTTAAAGCAGAGAGCTTTTCCTGGATAGAGTCAGGAAGAGGTATGATCACAGAAGGAAAAGTCGGAATAAATGGACTATGCTGGCCTCAGACATGGAGTAGGTAAGGGTCCTATGAGTCAAGGAATGGGGACAGCTTCTAAAAACTAAAAAGGTAAGGGAATGGATTCCCTTCTAGAGACGACCAACACCTTAATATTAGTTCAGTGAGACCTTTGTCAGACTTCCAAGTTCTAGAACCATAAACAATAAATTTGTGTTATTGTAAATCACTAAACTGTGGCTTTAAGTCACTAATGTGTGGTCATTTGTTACAGAAGCAAGAGAAAACTAATACAATATGCCATATTTCAGACAGAAATACTCACTTTTAAAATTGGGACAGATTTTTATAAGATGTTTTAAATCTTTTGCAATATTTTTATGGAAAATTTTAAAGGGAGAGAAGTGGATGTTGTATAAAGCTACACTACTTTTCTCCCTCCCCCACGGTATTTCTGAAAATCAAATATTTATATATTCAACACAAATACTCATTAACATTGGTAGTTAAATCTCCTAAATTCTACAATATTTAGCATGTCATACACACTTTTATTATTTCCCTGTGACAAGATTTTACATATACAGCCCAAACTTAACCCAAATATCCCTCATGATATTGGTCTACTCTTTTAGACATAAAATTCTCCAGGAGATAAAGAATGTATATTATATTTGTGAGATCATAACTTGCACTCAAACTATGCCAGTATCAGGCTCACTATTTTGTCTCTATAACAGACATTTTGAATGCTGGGGAAAGGGCTGCCCTTTTTTTTTTTTCTTTTTCTTTAATTTAGAAAAACTTTGATAGAGTGGAAAAATATCACTTTTGCACCAACTTCTGCTTTCTTTACATTTAGTTTGAGGTTGTGAATAAAATCATATTCCTGAATAAACTTTGTAGACAGTAGTTATTTTCTGCAACATTTAATACATTTCATTCAAATCATATAGTAGTAGAAGTGAAATCAGTGAGTAAAACACTGTCAAAGCAGGAATGAATCAAAGATTATGATTAGACCAATTTTTCTTTAATCAACAAGTTAAAAAATGCAAGTGGATGAAATCTTATATGGGTCCAGATGTGACTACTGTTGACTTCAATGATCTGTAATAGGCATATAAAAAGTACGTTATTTCAAAACAATACTGATTGTTTAAATAATCATTAAGGACATTTTTGTTTTGTTTAAAAGATCTTATTTATTTATTTATTTTACAGAGAGAGAGAGAGAGAGAGAGAGAGAGAGTGGGAAAGGAGTTTGTGCGTTTGAGCTGGGGGAGGGAGTAGGGGGGAGAGGGGGACAGAATCTCAAGCAGACTCCACGCTGTGTGTGGAGCCCAGTGTGGGGCTCAATCCCAGGACCCTGAGATCAAAATCTGAGTGGAAACCAACTGTCGGCCCTTCAACTGACTGGGCCACCCAGATGCCCCATTAAGGATAGTTTTTTTTCTTTTCTTCTGTTTTGAAACAGCACTCAAGCATTGACTATTTTTTTTTGAAAGATTTTATTTATTCATTTGAGAGAGAGAGAGAGCATGAGCATGGGGAGTAGCAGGGGAGAGGTAGACTCCCCGTTGAGTGGGGAGCCTGATGCAAGACTTGACCCCGAGACTCCAAAACAGTGACCTGAGCTGAAGTCCGATGCTTAACCGACTGGGCCACCCAGGTGCCCAAAGCACTAACATTTTTGAGATCTTATTTTCATGCTAAGGAGGCAATTCAAAAATTTACTTTAAGTCATTTTCATACATAATATGGTGATTCATGATTTCATGCATACTATGGGGATTTGTGATTTAAATTCAAAGTAATGTAACAAATTGACATTTAAAGAAAATATGGAAAACATATTCCCAAGAATGTTTACCTATATTCACTTATAGGTAATATAAGTACAGAAATATATTATTTATAATTATAGAAAGTTACAAATTATTAGTACATGTGCTGCCTTTGTTAAACTACTGGTATCATCCACCTTCTATATTTTGTCTTTCATTTTTATATAGTGAATAATTTTATTACACGATATTTAATTAATACTAAGGTATCTATGCTAAGCTTATTAAACACCTCCCACATTTTTTCATGGCCAATTGATAATTTTGATGAGAGACTGTGATAAATATTTGTAAACTGCTTGAAAGGTACAAAATAATTTTTTAAGTAAGATTGCTTTTCTTTAAACCAGATTTTTTCCCTCCATTTTACTTTAGATATCTGTGCTTTTTTATTCATATCATATATAATTATTAAGGAGAATAGATAGCATCTAAGGTACAGGTCACGCTGTCCAATGATGAGAGACATACAGATCCCCTGGCATATCAATTCCTACCCATCCATCTTCCCTACTGTTATTGATTCCCTACAATAATCGTTACCTAAATCATGAATTCCGTCAGTCTATGTGATTATGCATTCTACCCCCATTATTTCTACATCCTTAGAGAAGATAAGAAAGCTTATTTCTGGAAAACCTTTCCTTTCTATATGATTTTATTATAAACATTTCTTAGGCTGACATTTTGTTTGCAAGTCTTTGACCCTAGTAGAGTGCTTTCAGAGGAAATGTAGGCACCCCAAGAGGCATTTATAATGTGGGACTAAAATATTGGGTTTTATCTATATTCTGTTTAATCTGCTTTTAATTTCAATTTCTGTGCATTTATATTTGATACACATACACATATATACATACTGTTTCTTAACATCTTAAGAATAAATAAGAAAACTATATTTTGAGAGTGTATGCTTAAAATTTTTGGCTGGTAGGAGTATAGTGTCAGTAAATCGGGAGAAGATTGCCTTGACTGGGTGCAATGAGGAGAAAGTCTGGCTCTATTAATTATTCCTGACATTGTTTTCTCAGGTGCTGAACATAATTTCTGCTCTCCTTACCTGAAATCACATTATACCTATAGTTGCTCTAAATTTCAATTTAAATGCCTAGTTCTTTTTTAAAATTTTTATTTATTTTTAAAATTTATTTTCAGTGTTCCAGAATTCATTGTTTATGCACCACACCCAGTGCTCCATGCAATGTGTCCTCCATAATACTCACCACCAGGCTCACCCAACCACCCAACTCCTTCCCCACCAAAACCCTCTGTTAGTTCAGTCCACAGACTCTCATGGTCTGTCTCCCCTTCCAATTTCTTCCAATTCCCTTCTCCTCTCCATCTCCCCGTGTCCTCCATGTCATTCCTTGTGCTCCACAAATTAGCAAAACCATACAATAATTGACTCTCTGCTTGACTTATTTCACTCAGCATAATCTCTTCCAGTCCTGTCCATGTTGCTACAAAAGTTGGGTATTCATCCTTTCCGATGGAGGCATAATACTCCATAGTATATATGGACCACATCTTCTTTATCCATTCGCCTGTTGAAGGGCATCTTGGTTCTTTCCACAGTTTGGCGACCATGGCCATTGTTGCTATGAACATTGGGGTACAAATGGCCCTTCTTTTCACTACATCTGTGTCTTTGGAGTAAATACCCAATAGTGCAATTGCAGGGTCATAGGGTAGCTCTATTTTTAATTTCTTGAGGAATCTCAACACTGTTTCCCAAAGTGGCTGTACCAACTTGCATTCCGACTACAGTGTAAAAGGGCTCCCCTTTCTTTACATCCTCTCCAACACATGTTGTTCACTGTTTTGTTAATTTTGGCCATTCTAACTGGTGTAAGGTGGTATCTCAATGTGGTTTTTCATTTGAATCTCCCTGATGGATAGTGATGAAGAACATTTTTTTTTTTATATTTCTGTTAGCCATTTGTATGTCTTCATTGGAGAAATGTCTGTTCATCTCTTCTGCCCATTTTTTGACATGATTATCTGTTTTGTGTGTGTTGAGTTTGAGAAGTTCTTTATAGATCCTGGATATCAGCCCTTTGTCTGTACTGTCATTTGCAAGTACCTTCTCCCATTCTGTGGGTTACCTCTCTGTTTTGTTGACTGTCTTCTTTGCTGTGCAGAAGTTTTTTATCTTGATGAAGTCCCAAAAGTTCATTTTTGCTTTTGTTTCATTTGCCTTTGGAGATATATCTTGAAAGAAGTTGCTGTGGCCAGTGTTGAAGAGGTTACTGCCTATGTTCTCCTCTAGGATTCTGATGGATTCCTGTCTTTTATCCATTTCAAGTTTATCTTTGTGTATGGTGTGAGAGAATAGTTGAGTGTCATTCTTCTACTCATAGCTGTCCAATTTTATCAGCACCATTTAGTGAAGAGGCTCTCTTTTTTCTACTATATATTTTTTCCTGCTTTATTGAAGATTAGTTGACCATAAAGTTAAGGGTCCATATCTGGGCTCTCTACATAATACCTAGTTCTATCCTAATTTTTTAATTTAGAGATTCCTTGGATCTATGGATGTTTTTGTTTGTTTGTTTGTTTGTTTGTTTGTTTTTTGAGAGAGAGAGAGAGAGAAAGGAAAAAGATAAATTTGATAAAGTTGCTTCTGAAAATTTTGGTAGAATAAAATGTTAAATAATATCTATATTAACATATTTTAAGTAAATAATTACTTGTTTTCTGTCAGCAGAGTTTTGTTTTGTTTTTTCTTTTAAAGAATTCCCGGGCAAGTTTAAGTTACATTTGGGCTATAAGAACAAGACACAGGTCAAGCAATTTAATAGACACAACCAAACCAAAACCAAAATACACAAACAAAAAACAATTAAAAAATAAAAAAAAAGACCCCCCCAAATAAAAAAATAATAATAAAATAAACAAAACCAAAATAAACAAAAAGACTTAGAACTGAGTTAAGTGTCTTTAAGAAAAAAAAATCCTTGCAATTTCCCTAAGTTCTAGAAAACAAGGGAAACTCTCTCTTCTTAGGTAAAAGACTTAATATTAAATCTCATTTATTTTTTTCCCCAAAGCCTTTATTCCAGTATTAGGAAATTTAATTGACATTTTCAAATGTCAAAAGCTGATTCAAAAACATATTATTAAAAAACGCATTGGGACACTTGGGTGGCTCAGTTGGTTAAGCACCTGCCTTGGGCTCAGGTCATAATTCCAGGTCATGATCTCATGTCAGGCTCCCTGTTCAGTGGGGACAGTGCTTCTCCTTTTTCCTCTGCCTGCTGCTCTGCCTGTTTGTGCTCTCTATCTCTCTGTCAAGTAAATAAATAAAAATCTTAAAAAAAAAATGTTGCTTCCAGACAAGGAGGCAGAACACCACGAGAATGTGGCCTTCTATGAAAGTGGTGTTTAAATACTGCAAATTGGAGAATTCATTGTTTTATCTTCAGTGTACTGTACAGGTGAGCATATAGTGACTTGACGTGTTAAGGGACTTTGCTAGGCCAACACACAAGCCAAATGCTTCACTTTTTGTACTAGGTGTATTTAATTGCAGGACTTGTGTAACGACAATGATATTAAGTCTTTTCCAATGTGATTCAAAAGCCCTGATATGAAGCTGTGATTCTAATAGGACTGCAGCAGCAGGCATGGGGCAGAGGAAATGGGTAGATGCACGTAGAATGAGAATGGACTCATAAACATCCATTATTAATGGGGGGGGGCATTAGGTGCTGTGTCCGTGAATATTAGTAATTTTTCCGAATTAGATAAATGGAAGAAAAGTAGTGACGGATGACAGAAATAACAAAGTCTGAAAGAGAATTTGTGAGAAAATAATTTGAGTTTGTTTTCACTTATGTTGAGTCCAGAATGACAGTGGATCTCCAGGTCACAACAGATGGTTCTTCAATTGAAAATGCAGCCTAGCAGATTTGTGAATTTTCTCTATTAAATGAAGCTGTCACATTTAATGAGCTGTCTGATAAGGAGTACGCAGATATATAGCAGAAGTACAATAATAAGCTGTATACTTATGCTGCTGGAAGATATCCACAGTTAAAGACAAGAGAAGCAGAGCTTAGTAAAATAAAATTAAACTTCCAGTCATCGGATATTCTCTCCTTTTTTTTTTCTTCCCTGCTTTCTAATAGAGCTCCTTTTTCTTTTGTCCGCTTTACCTCTCATGAAACTTCAGTGCCTCCTTTGAAATGAAAACTTTCTTCAAAGCAAATAACTTCATCTCTGACTACTACCTGAATGTACTTATGTAAATTATTGTCTGTTTTTCCCCCATATGCCTGGATAACTGCCAGTCCCACCCTTTGCTTTATAAAGAACTGCCATACATCTGGCACCCCTCCCCTAAAAGCAGCTCTTAATTTTTCTCTTCTCATCTTTGATTTCTTTGTGAGCTCAATTTTTTTTCTAATGTAGATTTGGTGCACATTTCATCATAGAGTATTCAATTTTAATACATTCATTTAATGTGAAAAGGTTACTATTTTATATTCAGTCATCTATGAAATGTAATTATTCTAGCTATGTACTCCTCCAACAGCAAAACTGCAAGTTAGCATGATAAACGGTGGTACAATCTTGGAACAGAGAGAAGATAAAATCCAGGAAATATATTTGCATAAAGAAATCTCAAGGAAAACTTTTGATGACTCAAAACAAAGCATACGGCAGTGGTCATCTGTATTGATTTTCTCCTTTAGCTGATGTATTCAGGTGTCTGTATTTTGAAATAGTGTCTGAAGTACACCATCCTGCAAATAATTTTCGGGTAAGAAAAAAAATGTGGCGATGCTCAGGGCTGTCTTCTCCACGGCATAAATTCAGAGACTCTGAAGATGCAACGCTGTGACTCTGTGAAAAGGATTAGTGGCGTAGCTACGAAATGGTGTCTTTTGAAACACTTTTTTGGGGTGATGTTATGGATATAAATATACACACACATACAAATATACATACACACACCATCGTGTCACGCTGACCTACAGCTATGGTGGCGAGACGTGAAATTTTTTGGTTATACTCACTGCTGGGGGTATAATAGAGCAAACTGTAACATATCCCTTATTTACTTTTCCTGAGCATCAGCTGTCGGATTTTGCTTTTGATTTTGCCACCATCCTGGCAAGGACTCCTAAGGCTCTTCTAGAGACTACCCTTGAGCATGACTGGGTCAGCTTTTGATCACATTTATGTCTAAGAAAAGAAGAAAATCTTAAATTTTATGTCAAAATCCATGTTAAAATACCGAGTCTTGAAACAGGTTCTTAGGAGAAAGGAAAAAAACAAACAAACAAAGATCAGCCAGCTCCTTACTCTCCCCTATAACTTATTGTTCAGAGTTTTCCAGCCAGATGTTAACTCCCATATGCTTTCAAGTCACGTCATCAGACCTTTGTGGTCCACTGGGCAGATTAATCCATTCGGCAGCAGGGGTAACCTCCACCGCAGGAGCATGGAGCAGACGGCAGTGGGCGAGAATGTGAAAAGCAGCAGCACCCTGCCTACCTCTAGATCACAACTGTGTAAGCCGCTCAGTCTAGCCGAATGCACGCATGTGGGCACCTAGCATATCACGTGAGGTGTCAGACTGCACAAGTGACAGGGAGCATTCAGTTAAGAGGTGGATGGTGTAAAGCAGTCCTGAGCTATTCCATGACGCGAGAGCAGGATACCACTGGACAACCAGCACTGCCATGTGGCCTTTCATAGATGTGATGTTGAAACTCAAACTTTCTAGCAGAGCGTATCAGTAGCAAAAATTAGAACCCTGTGGCCAAATGCATTAAAAAAGTACATAAGCTGGGTTCATTCTGGCAGCGTCGGGGATGAGTGGGAAGGGTGTTGCAAGAGACTTGGGTGAAAGATGAAGACCCAAAATCTAGAAAATGACTTTGAGCTAATAGTGAGGGGAGGTTTTAAGAAACATATTTGAGGTAGACTCCACTTAGTTAATGTGGAGATGAGTGAAGAGGGAGAGTCACATGAACTATAATTCCTTAGCTTGAATGACTGCATGCGGTGAATTACTGAGACTAAGATGGGGGTAGAATTTGAAATACCTGTTTTTAAACATCATGTATTTGAGATTCACGTGGTGTTTATAGTAGAAGAAGGAAGACAAAGATGGAGTGGGATTTTGAAATGAAAGTTAAGAAAGAAAAATGTTAGGTTTTACTATATATTTATTTCTTTTTTCCTTCACGACACTGACATACAGTATAATCTAAATGGTGTTAGGAAGTTAAGAAATGATCCCTGAGGAAAGAGGTGGTTAAGGCTCTGGGCTCACTTTGGAGGCAGCAAGTTTGGGTGTGAAAGTCAAATTCAGCTTTTGCCATGTACACATAAAAAAGTTACTTAATTTTTTAAGCCTCGAGGGAAAGCCATGTATACGTCAAAATAAGAAGGTGAGCATATGTTCTAGAAGAGACTGAAGATATAGATGATTTTGCTGATGACTCACAGTAAACACCCTTTAGAAGTCGATAAGGGTGTGAATTAAGATCAAGAAAGATCATGGATTTGAGCTATTTTAGATTATAAGAGATGGCCTGGAAAATCTGAGTTACCTATGGGTATGACCCACACTCTGTTAACTAACTGGAATTTAAATTAAAACTTAATAAACAAAGATATGACCTATCATAAAAAAGGATAAACACCCTTGATGGTCTGAAGACAAATAACATTCTTGAGGTTGTGTGTGTCACGGTGATAAAGGACTGAGCCGTCAGTTACCTTGAGAACTCCAAAGTCTGTGGCTCCCTCTGCTTCTGTCTTTTGGATTCAAAACTCAGAATTTGGGTCCACTATGCAATATTTTCTATTCTGTATTTTCTCATTGGTGACTTTCATCTATTAGAAATCTAGGGCAAGTTGCCTTTTGTTCTTATTTTTTTCTCATGAACATTTAAGCTGACTCTACCTATGGGAGGTATAAGTATTAGATAGTATAATGTAAATATAATGTTGATTTATTAACATCTCGTCAAGCTCTTGACTAGGCAGGAATTTTTTTGACTAACCTGTGTGGCTTGGGCCTACCTAAAAGTCTCGGCCACAGCATCAAGAAAAGGAAGAACACAATGGGACATCTTGTATGGGTTCTTACTTGAAGGACTGTAACCCCACCCAACACTAAACATGGACTAATGGAGGTCTGCATTTCTGAATAGTAAAGAGCTAGGGAGGAATGTGTGCTGACAATTTGAATTGTATGCAGAAGTGTTCCCTATCAAGGAGGAAGCAGAAATGCTGGGAGAGTGGAATGGCAGTTGTAACAGCCCTACATCATTCATTTTCATGTTTTCAGCATCATATACTAATATCATCAAATCTAAAATATCCAATGTGTTATCTTTCTTGAGATAGAGATCATTATATGCAGCGACCTCAAGGACATTCTCATGTAGGTATACAAAGGGTCTCTCAAATTTAGCGAGTCCAGGTGTAATAAACCATTTTTCTACCAAAACCATGATTCCTCATCTAATATTCATTTAATTAAATGAAAACACTAATTACCTTTCTCAAAACACTTATTACTTTCTGAAGCCCACAAAGCAGCCTGCCTCCCTGCTAGCTCACTTCATAGCCTTAGTCACAAAACCCTTAGTCTCTGTTTCATGAGTACATTGTCATATTTTGCACTAATCTCCAGTTCTCCTGCCACTATCAATCCCATTCTTTAATATTACAATAGAATCCTAATTGGTATCTCTTTATTTTTATTTTATTATTTATTTATTTTTCATTTCACGTCAACTGTTGATTCTATGTTTCATCTAGCTGTTAAAGCAAATGTCCTAAAATACCAACCTCAGCTTACCATTTCTATTTTTTCAGTTTCTTCTGTGATGTCTCATTGTTTTCCCAATAAATTATAAAAGTGTCATCATTCCAGAAGTATCTCTTCTTTGTTCAACTTGCTTATGTTTCCTATTTCTGGTTTATTTATTCAATCAACAAATATTTACTGGACACCTAATATGTGCCAGAGACTATTTCAAACTCTGAAACACATCAATGAATAAATCAGACAAAAGACCCCTGATGTTGTGTAATATGAGTAAAATCCAAATGCAGCATCCACTTGCCTTCATAACTTTGAACAACTTTTGTCTCCTTGAAATTAATTTTCGTCGTTTTCTGTGATAATACATTCTTCTCATTGATTCAGTAGTACTGAGGGTGATCTACTTCAGCATACCTTTCCACGTATCCTCCCCTAACTCTACCCAATTCTGTAGTTTCAGATAACTACCGATTCTGTGCACTAACTTAACTTCACTTCTCCTACTGCTTGGTTGGTTGCCTTTTGTTTTATTTTAATTTTTTAAAATTTTACTATGCATGTATGCATTTATTTCATATTTTACTATCCTTGAAAATGTAAAAGCTGAAGTAGGAGAGTCAATTTTTTTTTTTCTTCTGTAACCCTGCTACAAATAAAACAGTATTTAACACAGAATAATTCTTAAATGCACTGGAATGAAAATTTATGTTTTTATCATCTTTTTGTTTTAGTATGTAGTCATGTGACTGCAATTATGCCATCTTACCCCTCTAAGCCTTATTTTATTAAAAATGGTAGAGTAATTTGGACCAGAAATGATTCTTATACACGTGGAAGCCTAGGACTATGTTCGTTAGAGATAAAATATAATTTAACTGCTAGGTGCCGGCTTCTAACCTTGTCTTTGATTTATCTACTATATAAAACAAATGATAAAACATATGATTTGACATAAATAGTCCTGTCTTTGTATTCCGTAAGATAGTTTTAAAAATCAGGAAACATACTGTGTAGTTCATTATACACTTCAAACTGGAAAAATATCTTTATTCACATTTAAAATATGTCATTGGTTTTCTAATTCTTTAGCCCTATTCACATCCCTGACCTTTATTGTTGGGAAATGGAAGTTCCAGACAAAGGAAGTTAAATCAAGGTTGGTGCCCCAACTTAGACATTTGCTACTGAGGTGATAGTCTATGTTACATACCTCCCTATCTTCTTTCTCTAGAAATACATAATTAATGATTTCATTAATGTGATAAAAATACCTAGCTTCATAAAATGAATTTCATAAGAATCAAACTATTACATCCCTTCCCAAACTTGCAATAATATATTAAATCACACTTCTTATCAGTATTATGAATTAAATAAAAAAGTAGAGCAACCATTTTCTGAAACTGTCACAGATAATTTTGAACTCTGCAGCAGTGGTTTTATTGCCAATATATTCATTAAAGTTTTTATGAAAAGGGATAGTCTGACTTTGGAAACAACCTCCTTAGCTTCGAAATGTACTCTAAAATTTCAGTGTGCTTTTCTATTTATTTGCAATTAAATTGATAATATAAAATGCAGCCTAAGCCATGATGAAAGTAAGGCAAAATTATAGTAGTTGGTCATATTGATCTGACTTTAGCACTATCTTATATATTCTTCTTACTTCTTTTGAAAAATTAGTGAATTTAAAATTTCTCTTGAACAATTAGGCCATTGAATTAATGTTTAATATTTTTATGAGGGCAAGAATATATTCATTATCTCTTTTTTCTTGATTTTGTCATTCACCTGTATTTCATTTGGAGATCAGGAAACAAATTTTCATATCCCCTAATAACTTTGGGATGATGTTTCAAAGCACCTTATTCAAGTTTCTTTCTCACTGACCAAAAATATAGTTAGATGTGTGACTAATTATTCCTTTTAAATTAAAACTATAGGGTGCCTTAGAGGCTCAGTTGGTTAAGCGTCTGCCTTCAGCTCAGTTCATGATCCTGGGATCCTGTGATTGAGCCCCACGTCCTCAGGTTCCCTGCTCATAGGGGAGTCTGCTTCTCACTCTGCCCCTTGCCCCACTCATGCTCTTTCTCAAATAACTAAATAAAAATTAAAAAAAATTAAAATTGTATATTTCACTTTAAATTACCTACCCATTTTTATATCAAATTCATTGTATGTCTTGTAGGAAAAAATTTAATTAGTAGAATTTGTGGTCAAGCACTGAAAATATGCTAGACTAATTTAGTTCCTATAATTTCCTACAAACACTGCTTGAAAAATGTATAATTGATACCAAAAGATTGATAATAGGTACTATTTCAAATTATATCACATTGGGTAATAGATGAGAACAAAGAAATGAATGTACTAACAGTCGTGCTTATCTATGGTTCAGGTTTTTACTACTTCCTACCAATGCTTAGGAAGGAAGAAGGGCTTCCTCCCGTCCCCATGCTTCTTGGGGTCAGCCCGTGTACTTTCTGTCTGTTCTCATGCCCAGCAAAGGCAGTTTCTTCCTGGAGGGATGGCTGAATTCGGTTTCAGTTTTTCCATTATAGACCAGTCTCTTTGCAAATCCCTCTCCATCCAGGGGTGCCAAAAACAGTGGTTGAGACTCCTCCTCCCTACCCAGAAAGTTCCCTGGGTTCAGCTCCGCAAGCCCTAGCTTTGGATCCAAGACACATCAGTCATAGCCATGAGCACATTTTCTTAGTTTTCAGGTCCAAAGAGTCTCCTTTACCTGTTTCCAAATTTCAATGATTCCCTCCTCTTGTGTTTATTCCTCTAGTTCTAAGTATGACAGCTGCTTTCTCCAATTGCTACCTCTCTGATACTTGAGTGTTCTCTCATTGACTTTTCAGTTATTTCATTAACAATTTTATGTCTAGTTAACAGTTTCTTATAAAAAATTGCCCCGTTCAAGAGGATCGTTTTATGTCTCCTGATTAGGCCTTGAATGATACTGAAATTAAGGAGTTCCAGAAGGAGTTCCAGGAAATAGACTCTCCAGGTTGGGATTTGGTTACAATTTTGCCATGTCCTTGAGCTTGAATGTCGTACTGATCTCTTCAACAATGGGAAATGGATGCCAGCAGTCCATTTTTATCACTGGCATTTTAATTAATCATATTATCACCTGTGGTTGATTATGAAAAATATGTCTATTGAAGTAAGTGTTTTGGGAGACAAGTTGCCACTGAAGTTGGCCATTTGGGTGGTAATTACAGTTACAAAAACTGTTGTATAGAATGGATTCTTCTGAGTACAGTGTAGTGCTTAAAGGAAGGTGACAAGCTTGTGTCTTTAAATTCTCATTTCTGTGATAGTCAAATAATAAGAAAATGTCTAAGACAACCATTAAAACTTGTTTATTTCTTATAGCTGCAAGGTCAGTAGTGCTGAATATCAAACACAGAATTAAATGGTGTAGGTTACATAATCACAATATAAATTTTCACGCCATCATCACCGCTCTCAGGTAAGAAGGTTAAAGCATTGGTAGGAAGTAGTAAAAGCCTGAACCAAGGCTCAGATATATCTGGCTGGATTCAGACACAGCTAATAATCGTGTAATCTGACAGTTTGTCATCCAATTTCTGAGGAGGCTATCCTTTCTGTGCTTGAAATTATCTTCTAGACACATCCACACACCTTTTATTTACACCGGGCCAGTAACTAGGGAGTGAATTTCCTACCCTCCGGGGGGGTAAGTACAGAGTCTAACCAGGAGGAAATCACTTACTCATCGAAAGTATTTTAATATTTTTATAAATTATACCCCCCCAAATCAGAAAAATATAATTAGGGGTGGAATGTAAGGGTATTAAACCAAAGAGGAAGGGCCGTACAAAAGGAAGGCTCACCTAAATTTAGGTACATTTATCAGAGATTCCATATTTAATGTGCTAGGTTATACAACTGGAAGGGCTCCTTAACTTTTTTTGGTTCATTCAACCGTATAATCAACCCTGGCCTAAACTGATAAGGTTGCAGTATATGAACTTCCCTGGCATAATGTAGCAAAAGGAACCAATTAGAACAGGTTTTTTATGTGTAACCTACATACCCACCCCACCTACTAAAAACGCCTGGAGGTCCTAGAGGCCATTCTTTCCAATAAACATGGAGAGATACATTAGTGGCAGCCTCCTCGAGCAGTTCTCCCTGGCTTTCCCGTGTAGGCCTGTTGTAATTAAGGGGATGCCATGGAGACGGGCTCCCTGATGGATGCAATCCCAGGGCAGCAAAGACCAAGAAGCAGAACTTAAATACTGTCTCTGTCCGACGTCAGTGACAAGAAAAAAACAAAAAAAGGAAAAAAACAACAACCTAGTTATTTGACCATGTAACAGAAATCACTATTAACTAATAAAAAGGGATTAAGTACTAAGGGGTAAAAAATGCCAACCAAGAGAGAAATGACAAATATAGGGAACAGGCTACACTGGCAAGCAGGGTGGCTACACGTTTGTGACCCTGAGACACGCTGGGGAAAGCTGCTGGCAGTGGAGTCACGGATACTGGCTGGAAGCTGCCCTCTGAGCTTTCCAGGAACCCACCCATTAGGACACTTAGGAGTTTCACTGGGAAATGGTTCATGTGGGTTAAGCCATAATGTTGGCTCAGGTGGATAAAGGCAACTGCTTCTGGTGGTCCTTTGAAATGCTTGTGGTGAAAAATACATGAGCTAGATCAAATCATTCAAATAACAGGGGCCACGCTGATTTGCTCCAGTAAATATACTCCATATAGGGAAACAGCTGCAACCGAATTCATCATCTGGTTACATTCGTGGTTGTCCCCAGTCAGTTATCTAAGATCATCAGCGTACGAGTGGGCCAAACTGGTGAGTTTAATGGGAATGTGACATCATTCTCTTGGTAGGCAGGCAGACTCTAGTTGCTTCCATCAAGCCTTTGGCACTTAGCTTGGGGAAGCCAATACGGATGATTGTCTGCTGTGGTGACTTTAGTAGGGCTTTAGTCTTCGTCCCCTGAGATTGTGTGTGTGTGTGTGTGTGTGTGTGTGTGTGTGTGTGTGTGTGTGACGTGGAGCAAGCAATCATTCTGCTACGTGGAGCAAGTTTCCCATCTATTTAATTCCTAGGCTCACCGTGATCAAGGAGCCATCAGCAAATATCTCTGTCGGCCAGGACATTCTCATCATCATTACATCTCTGCTTCCTCTTTCGGTGCTGCTCTCATCTTATCTTTGGCAGTGATCTATTGCAGCTTTGCTCTTCTATGATTGTGTCATCCTCCTAGATGTCAGAGCACCTGTCTCAATGAGAGTAGCCGTATCCCCCACAGCCATATTTGGCCTATCAAGGAAAGAAACCCATACACTGTTTCAAGGATGCAGGAATCCCCTCAGTAATGTATTTCTCAACACCTTAATGAAGTTAATCTTTTAGGAGGAGGTAGTTTAGAAATAGATGCGTAGGTGGCATGTGATGAATGCGTTACAACAGTCATGATCTTGAAACATTTGGGTTCCTTCTTCCATATCATGCTGGGAAAGTTGTGATGTATTGACTCATTAAGCATGGGTCTCCACTGAGTTCATGTTTCAGTCTTTAGATCGGGGGAGCTGTTAAAAGCAATTTCAGTTGTCCAAATTAACATGTTAAATCAGTGTTCCATAGGAAGTGTACCCAAATTAATAAAATAGGCTGGATCTAGTGATACATATCTATCATTTTTATTAAATATATAATATGTTAATATGTATTAATTTTGTTAGTATGTTAATATATTAATATAATTAATTTTATTAATTATATAATGTGTATTGATTTTATTAATCATATGATTAATTATAATTATATATTAAATATACATATACTTTTTTGCACTAATAGTCTCTGAATCTACTCTCCCATATATTCCCATTGTTTCTAATGATATTTGTACATTACATTCCTTTTGTGTGTAATGAATATAAATATAAAAGTATATACATATACATGCATATACATATATGTATACATTTGTGTATATATATATATAAACATAAGAATTGCAAGAAGTTTATGCATATGTCTGTGTATATATATATTATATATATTTTATGATATATATATCTTATATATTATACATCATATATGATATATGTATACATATAAAATGATGTATTTTGTGAAATACATATTATATATATACACACACACACGTATGCATACACATCTTGCAATTCTTTTAATGTATAGGCTATTTCCTTCCAGGTCATGGTGTATACCTGACCCCTAGGCACAGCCTGAGACTTAACCCAGCTAAAAGTTTAGTGGCAACAAGGGGTAGTTGTGGTGGTTCTAGAGGAAGATGGCCTTACTCCTACAAAGTATCTATCCCAGGTTGTGATATCACAAGGATTTCCAAAAGATGTAGGTTACTATTCTTGGATGTGGGAGGGCAACCTATTTCTACTAGCAATGAAGGCTCGGAGTATTTGGGGAATATGAAACTTTTAGCTTCATTTAGGTCCAAATAGTTTCATTAGGTCCAAAAAGTTTTAGGATCACATTCTTTCCCATTTAGTGTCCTAATTTTGAAATAAGAAACATTATGAGAATCTGACTTCAAATCACTCAACTTAAATTTCCATTTCATTTTAATGTCAGCCCTGTGGGTACAAAAAAAAATAAGTAATAGGTGATTCTTTTAAGGTTGTCACAGAACTCCCCAGTTCTCAGATCACTTCTTGAGCTGAGAGTTCAATTAACTGAGCTTGTCATTTTTAAAGTTTTATTTGTAAGAGCCCAGTGCACTCAAGGGGTCCCTTTCACACCATAGACACTGTCGTCACCTCACTATCATAATAGTCAAATGCAGCAGTTGCTTTAGATCCCAAGATAGTTGCTTCAGTAGGCAATTCATCAGAATCAAACATAGGTAATAGATTGATTAATTGTGATGCTACTGCATGCCATGAATTATTACTGTTCCAGTTCCCATTTACAAAGAACTTGGTATTGCACTTAAGATTAACAACACAACTGACCAATCCCAGTATTTCATCTTTGCACACGTATTTCCTTGGACCATTCCTGATAGAAGTTCCATACAGTCAAGGTACAGTCAGTAAACAGAAATCATGCAATCGTTTAAATAAGGAAGATTTAATGTAAATATTAAATGGTAATTCTGAGTAGGGATTAACTGCTAAGGGCCTAAAAGACCTCCTGGGAATGCAGAAATAGCAGATACAGAGAGCAGTCATTATTCTGAGACTAAGGCAGAGTACAAAAGGAAGAAACAAATTTGTAGGAGAGCCCCTCCGTGATTGAAATTCAGAACTCATTGAAGTATGGCTGTGGTCCATGAAACCGTGGAAAAATCTATTGAGATCGTGTAAGTTGAGCTTGGCAAAGAGGAAATACCCTGCTGCAGGCAGAGAGAACTTACTAAGAAACTGGCCCTTGATATTTTGCTGAGACTTTGTTGGAAAGCTGTCACAGAGGTTCTGCCAAAACTCACAGGAATTTATCCCATTCGCATGCCTCTAAAGCTCAGTGGGAAGCCATCAAGGGTACCTGCAGAACTCACTGAGGAACCACTTTCAAGGTCATGATAGACACTGGCTGGGAAACGAACAATACCGTATGTTGCAGGAACCACGGGATGCCATGTGTCACAGGAGCAAGCAAGAGAGAGCTCCCTGCAATGAGGAAGAGAAGACCTCCACACTGTGGTGCTCCCACCACACCCACCACCAATCATACTGCGGTGCTCCCGCCGCACCCACCACCAATCATACTGCGGTGCTCCCACCGCACCCATCACTAATGAAGTCTATGAGCTGGCCATTCTGCCAACTGACGAAGATGGAATGTTTACAGGATCCAGCTCCAGTTGAACAAATCAGGGCAAAGATGAATGGATGCATTATTTGAGAGGTAGTAGATTAATTACTGTCAATTCATTAAATAAAGAACCTCAAACAGCTGAGGTCCTGGCTGAAGGCAGAGAAAGCATGGAATGGGCAATGGAAGAGAAGTTAGAAGGATCAGCTATGGCTGTACAACCAGCTACTGCACTGAAGACTGCTACAAATATAATGACTGCAACTTAACAGCTAGTTAACTAGCTAGTTAGTTAACAGCTAGTTAAGTTAACTAACTGTTAACTAACAGTTAACAGTTAAGTAACCCTAACCCTAACTGTATATACTGTTTTATCTTGGTGTAGGTATGTCTGTTGTGTATATAATGTTGAACATTAACAATACAATTCAGTCTTAAGGTGTCAGGAAATACTTTTAAAACATCTTTTCCAGCCACAGTGACTAGTAATCCCTCTACAGCAACTGGTTCAGGAAGATACTTAGAAGCCAGTTTTGTTATATTATATGAAGAAAATAATTCTTTTTGGAGTCTTCTGTAGAAAGAGTGTTTTTCCTCCTAATCCAGCTACAGGAAGAGATGGTAGTTGATCAAATATGAAGACTGGAATTGCCGGTTATGTTGCCACCAGTCTGAGAAAGAAGTCAACAACTATGACAGCATGACAAAGAGACACATCCGTGACGAAGATAGACATGTGACATGGAAGAGTCCAGGAAAACGCTCTCCGGAGGGCAGTGTGGAATCTACCTAAGTAATCATCTCAACTGACCTGTATCCCAGGAGAGCAACTCATGAAATGAGATGCTGCTGACTCTCTAGAATTTAGTGATGCCTTTGCCTCTTCTCTGCATTCGGAAGTTTAAGGGAGAGGGACTCTCCTCAGTGAGAGTTTCCTTTTCATGAGGAAGACTGTGCACAACATCACAACATGGCTGTCCACCTACAATGCCCTTCCTCATTGTACTTTGTATTAGTTACTTTCTTTTTTGAAAGGGAAGGAGAAGGATAGAGAGAGAAGGAGACAGAGAATCGTTTGTTTTTTTTTTTTTTTTCCAAGATTTTATTTATTTATCTGACAGAGAGAGACACAGCGAGAAAGGGAACACAAGCAGGGGAGCAGCAGAGGGAGAGGGAGAAGCAGGCTTCCTGCCGAGCAGAGAGCCCAATGTGAAGCTCGATCCCAGGACCCTGGAATCATGACCTGAGCTGAAGGCAGACCCTTAACAACCAAGCCACCTAGGCGTCCCCAAGACAGAGAATCATAAGCAGGCTCCACGCCCAGCTGGAAGTATGAAGTAGGAGGCCGGGCTCCATCTCAAGACCCTGAGATCATGACCTGAACCAAAATCAAGAGTCTGGTACTTAAGTGACTGAGCCACCCAGGAACCCCTTTTTAAAACATGGCAAAGCTTTAAGGTTATAAGAATAATCCAATATTAGAACTGAAGAGTATGATTTACAGATATTTTATTCTGAAGATACCCAGAATGAAATAGCGAATACTGGCCACAATCTATAACAAAGAAAGGCACTGCTTTGTGCAGCCTTTTTTTTTTTTTTTTTAATATTTTTTTATTCAAAGTTGTATTTAAGTTCTGTGTGCTGCTTTTAAAGTAGTATTCATAATTAACTTTATTTTTTCAATTCTGTTTCTTTCTTAAACGACTTTCAGTTGATTTTGGTATCCATAAAGACAGAATCACCTAATGGTGCAGACAACAGACTGTAGACCTACATTGTCCAAATTTGAATCTTGGATCTCCCACCTGTTAGATGTGTGACTGCACACATTACTCACATTCTCTGCTTCTTGGTTTCCTCATCTGTAAATTCAGATAGAATCACACTGGCTTCATAGGGTTAAAGAGTAAGCTAAGATCATTTTTTGGCATGTAGAGTTAGCTACTACTGTTATTTTGTGATTTTGTTGTTTTATTTAAAAACAGCAGATTTCCTGAGTCTCACTGGGCTCATAAAGAAGCACATTGTCCTTTTCTCTCCCTAAGCAATTATTAGAGAATTTTGTTTCCTTAACTAATTTTGTACTGTCACACAAAACTTTCTCTTTAGAATTACTAAGTTTTTAATGGAATTACCTTAATTCAGTCTAGTTATTTAAAAAATGTGGGGTCAAAGTGTGGTTCGGGAAAGGAAACTTACCTTGTTCTGGTTGTTTTTCATAGAGTGTTGGGGAAAACATTGTTATGATATCCAGTGTGCCTTCTGGGCTAAGTCCTGTCTTGGGTCACAGATCTGTTATCTCCTCTAAATATGACCAGGTCTGCCGAATTCACAGGAAAGCCCAATGTGTGGTGGAGTATTTCTGTGGTTGTTTACCAATTATTTTTTCCATCTCTCCTCTGTGGCCTTGCATTTTTCCTGACTGACTGCTGCCAAACAGCATATTTACAATGATTTTTATTCTGTTTATCTGCTGATCTTCAGCATGAGGAACGGCTCAGATTGTGTGTCTCTCATTTGCCGATACATCTCTAACAATAAAGGAATGCTAATTTTTCCTTCTTTGGAGATATTTATATATTGTAGTTCAATAACACAGGTTTAAATCTGTGTGTGTGTGTGTGTGTGTGTGTGTGTGTGTGTGTGTAGGTAGCTAGCTATCTGTCCTTTCTGGAATCAGTGCATATATCACTCTACATGGCAACTAAAATTGGCCATTCGTGGTTTGAATTATGATGGTCTCTTGTTCTTCTCTTCCTCCTTTCCTTTCCCTCCCTTGTTCCAGTTGGGGAAGGTCATCAGAAAGACGTGACTGCTCCTTGACCTGTGACTTGGGTCCAGCACTCAGGGGCCCCTCACTTCCTCTTTCTATCCTTGAAATGTGGATTCCACTAGTCTTCTTGCTCCTGGAGATCACTCCAGTAACACAGCCTGGAGTTAAGGCTGTGGTGTTGAGAACGTCTGTACATGGGGTACATGACTGAACATAGTTAAGGCCTCTATACAGACTCTTGAGATGGGTGAGCAGATAGATGTCAGGATCTACCTGCTGCCCAAGGCAAGCATCACACGTAAGTTCCATTTGTTTATTGAAACTGCCACCTGCCAACCTGGAGTGGCCCACCTCTTTCTCTGGTCTCTCTCAACCCTCTGTGTCTGGGGGTTTCAGATTACACCAAAGAAGTCCTGAGGAGGTTATGAACCAATGCCTCCTTCTTTTCTTGCATCTTCATGTCTGCTTCCCTTTTTCTATCTTTTCCTCTTTTTACCATGGGAGGGTGTTATAGGTTGAACTGTGTCCATAGCCCCCACCAGAAATTATATATTGAAGCATTAACCCCTAACACCTCAGAATGTGACCTTATTTGGAAATGGGTCTGTTACAGATGCAGTTACGATGAGGTCATAGATGGGTTGTGCTGTGTTGGGGACCTTAATCTTTATGACCATTGTTATTCTGAAAAGAATGCCTCATGTGGATAGAAACACAGGGAATAGGCCATGTAAAGACAGTGAATTGCAGTGATGCTTCATAATCCAAGAAATGCTAAAGACTGCTGGGAAACCACCCGAAGCCAGGAAGGATTTCCCTGTAGATTTTGGAGGACGTATGGTCTTTCTGCTCCTTGTTTTCAAACTTCTAGCTTCCAGAACTATGAGACAAATTTCTTAGCCACCTAGTTTGTGGAACTTTGTTATGGTAGTCCTGGGAAGCTAATAGAAAGAGTAAGAATGTTTTTTCTGTTGCTTCTAAAGGCTCTGAAGTTCTAAGGTTCTTAAAATTTAAACATTTTATTGTGTTTTTAATGATAGTGTCAATATTTTTACTTATTTTGCAACTAGTGCCTCTATGAGAAATGTGGCCATTTAGGTAGGAGATAATTATAAACAATTTTGAAATCATGCATCTTTTAATCTGGCATCATTTACAGTGATAAATGTTTTTATTCAAAAGTTTTCTCTGTCATGCCTTCAAACTCACAATAGGAATATAAAAAATTAACAATGTGAAGTTTTAGCCTAATACTCTAAAATATGTGAAGCTGCATTAAGACATCAAATTTTGCAAAACTGTTGGTAACTGCCAATATTTTTCACCTTTGTTGAAGTTGGGGAAAAGACGTAATTAGCACTTCATGCTCTAAGAACTAAGCTGGGTCCTCAGTTGACATTGTGCCAGGAAGTTGATAAACACAGCAACTTTAGGAATTAATTTTCATAAAAACCTGAGTGTGTGTACAAATTTTGAGCATGCTGGTGTTAGCCTTAATCTATCAGTACAGCTGTGCAACATTGATTCAATTCAACACCAAACTCTGACGCTAGCACTTATTTTTGAAGTTGTTTCAAAAAGGTTTTCAAGATAAACAGATGTGATATGAAATCAACTTTTTCTAACAATGCCAACATCTTAGCATAACACCTACTGAAATCTTGAAATCTCAACTACCTCTTACCAGTTTATAGCCCTAAAGTATAAGAATTCAGCATTATTCATCATTACTTACATATTCACAATTCCTTACAGGTAAATTTTCTTTTTTGGTTGTATTAGTGTGATTTCTGTTCCTTTTGTTTTCTGCTTGAAAAGGATGCTTAGACAGCAATGCCCACTAGAAGCAAGGGGGAAAAAAAGGTCCTGAATGGTGCTGGGTCTTTCACTTAAAACTCAAATTTTATGAAGGTATGTCTGGTAACTTTTGCTAAGATGTTTCTTCTCTTGTTATTCTTTTTCTCGGTATTGATGGAGATGTGTCACATTACAAACCTATGCTTGATCTGTGGACCTATTTAAAAATCTTAAAAATCTTGGGCCACTCTTTAGAGGGCTCCTAACTGAAGATCTTTTATTATGATAGGTTGACCAAATCTAGATTTGCTGACCCTGAAAGTGGACAATTCATTTCAATCTGATGTTTGCCAGATGTTTTGTTAAGGCCCATTATATTTTATCAGGCACACAAATGCTGGGTTTTCTTGAACCGATCCATTCATTTGGTTCACAATCCACATCATATAAAAATAACTGCTTTAAATTATTTATTACTTAATTTCATTTCTATATATTATATATCAAGTGAGTCCTTTTTTCTTATTTTCACATTAACCAGGAAAAATTTGCTGACTCTGCTATATAAATTCTGTTCTTTCTTTCCCCTCCTTTGACATACTACTGCGGGGAAACATCTAGTTTTTGGTTATTTTCCTTCAAATTCTTCTTATCAGCTGGATTAAATTAATTAAAATATGGCTATTTTTCTATCCCTTATTTTTTTTTTTTAATTTTCCGAAGACATCAAGTATGGATCTGCACATGATGCCCTCCAGTTGGATAACGTTTGGTAATCCCGCATACAGTTGTCAGCATTCTGGGATAGGAGTAAATTGCAACTCTCCAACTAGACAATGAAACCTATGATCATCGACAACCCAAATTTTCAGAATTTCAGACTTGCTGTAATGTACTATTTCCCTAAGCGTGTGACTCTCAAAAAGATATTATCCTCTAGAGCCAATCTGGCAGTATGAGTTTAGGACATAGTTCTGTTAGTTTCAGTGAGGAGTCTGAGACCAGCTGGTACAATATACGGGGACTTCAGATTTCTATTTCTTACTCAGTAATAACCCTCCAGAAATGACTGTAAAGTAAAGAGGTAGAAGAACAGAGATGAATAAAGGAAAAGAAATAATATAGGATAACAAAATGGAAAAGTATGTGGCAGTTTTAAGAAACAACGGGCTTAAATTTAACTATTTCCTACACTTAAAGGCTCAGAGGGATTGATGTGATATAAAGCGCGTTAACCATGCCGGGACCAGGTGACGATGGTCTAGTACCTGGGTCAGAAAACTATGACCTTAGGGCAAATCTGGCCCACTGCTTCTTTTTGTAAATAAAACTGTATTTTAACATAGCCACACTCATACTTTTATGTATTGTCTATGACTACTGTCACGCCACAGCAGCAGAGTTGAGTGGTTGTGACATTAGCTTATATGACTTGCGAGACTTACACTGTTGACCACCTGCCCCTTACAGAAAAAATGTGCCAATTAAATTGTTAAAATTATTTTTGTTGGTTTTGTTTCCTTCTTTTAATCTAGTAAGGCACATCATTATTTTAAAAGGGAGACGGGAGGATTTACACAATCACATTATGGTTTTGACAGAAAATTATGATGTTAATGAAGAAAAAATCTGAAGCGGTAGAGAGAGAAGTGGCAGGAAAGCACTAAAGAAAGTCATGCAGACATCCAGTAGATTGATGAAGTCGGTAGGCTGTAACTCAGAGGTCGGAGATTAACAGATTGACGGAGAGGTGTTTTTTTTTTTTTTTTTTTTTTTCCCTTTCTTTTACTAAAGGAAATGGAATGCATTATAACGACTTACACGTTTTTAGTGATAAATATCATTTATAACATTAAGAAGATAAGAGAAAATAAAAATATGTGCTGTAATTAAAATGATTTGAGGAGGCTTTAAGCACTGTTTTGGAATATAAAGATTGGTTTCTCAATTCCCACTTTAAGGAGATAGATAGGTAGATAGATCTAAATACAGAAAATGTTAAGCTGCTAAATGGGAGTAACTATCATTGGAAGAATGCATGCATAAATATATGTACAAAAGTTATGTATTAACTTTACAGATTTAAAACCTGTGTAGCACACAGTTTTAAAAAAAATACAATATGTAATGCTTTTTAACAGTTTAATTTAAATACAACCAATTTGTTCTTACGAAATGCTTTGCTTGTTTTTTTTTTTTTCCAGACTTAAATTTGTAGCCTGATTGTGGTTGTAACTGATGAATGAGTGTAGTTCTAACACACATGTTAGCTGATATTTTTCTTTATACTAAAGAGTAAGAAGAAAGTGAGAAAGTGAGAAGATGAAGATGCATGTCGGAACTTTTTTTTTTTTTTTTTTAAGATTTTGTTTATTTGACAGAGATCACAAGTAGGCAGGGGAGGGGGGAAGCAGGCTCCCCACTGAGCAGAGAACTGGATGTGGGGCTCGATTCTCAGGACCCAGAGATCATGACCTGAGCTGAAGGCAGAGGCTTAACCCACTGAGCCACCCAGGTGCCCCCGAATGAACAAAATCTTAAAGAAAAAAAAAAAAAGATTTTATTTATTTATTTATCAGAGAGAGAGAGAGAGAGAGCACGCGAGCGCGCGCACACAAGCAGAGGGAGAAGCAGGCTCCCCACTGAGCAAGGAGACTGATATGGACCCAATCCCATCACTCTGGGATCATAACCTGAGTTGAAGGTAGATGCCTAACTGACTGAGACACCCAGGCATCCTTCTCCTCAAGGATTTGGATGGATTCCTATCTCACATTTAGGTAATTCATCCATTTTGTGTCTATTTTTGTGTATGGTGTAAGGAAATGGTCCAGTTTCATTCTTCTGCATGTGGCTGTCCAGTTCTCCCAACACCATTTGTTGAAGAGACTGTCTCCTCCCACCCCCCCACCATTGGACATTCTTTCCTGCTTTTTGAGGATTAGTTGACCATAGAGTCAGGGGTCCATTTCTGGATTCTTTTCTGTTCCATTGATCTATGTGTCTGTTTTTGTGCCAGTATCATACTGTCTTGATGATTATAGCTTTGTAATAGAGCTTAAGGTCTAGAATTGTGAGCCACCAGCTTTGGCTTTCTTTCTCAACATCCCTTTGGCTATTCAGGGTCTTTTATCATTCCATACAAATTTTAGGACTACTTGTTCCAGCTCTGTGAAAAAAAAGTTGATGGTATTTTGGTAAGGATTGCACTGTATAGATTGCTCGAGGTAGCGCAGACATTTTAACAATAATTGTTCTTCCAACCCATGAACATGGAAAAATTTTCCATTTTGTTGTATCTTCCTCAACTTCTTTCATGAGTTCTCTATAGTTTTCTGGATACATATCCTTTCTCTTTTGGTTAGGTTAATTCCTAGGTTTCTTATGGTTTTGGTGCAATTGTAAATGGGATCTACTCCTTAATTTCTCTTTCGCCTGTTTCATTGTTAGTGTATAGAAATGCAACTGATTTCTGTGCATTGATCCTACTGCTTTGCTGAATCCTTGCATGAGTTCTAGCAATTTTGGGGTGGAGTCTTTTGGGTTACTCAGATAAAGTGTCATGTCATCTGCAAAGAGTGAGAGTTTGACTTCTTTGCCAGTTTGCATGGCTTTTATTTCTTTTTGTTGTCTGATTGCTGAGGCTAAGACTTCTAGTACTATGTTGAACAGCAGTGGTAATAATGGACATCCCTACTATGTTCCTGACCTTAGGGAAAAAATGCGTGTTTTTTTCCCCCACTGAAAATGATATTCACTGTGGGCTTCTCATATATGGCTTTTATGATATTGAGTCATATTACCTCTTTCCCTATAGTGTGGAGAGTTTTAATCAAGAAAGGATGCTGTATTTTGTCAAATGCTTTTTCAGCATCTATTGAGAGTATCATAGGGTTCTTTTTTCTTTCTTTTATTAATGTATTCTATCACATTGATTGATTTCCGGATGTTGAACCACCTTGCAGCCCAAGAATAAATCCCACTTGGTCATGGTGAATAATCCTTTAAATGTACTGTTGGATCCTATTGGCTAGTATTTTGGTGAGAACTTTTGCATCCATGTACATCAGGAATTTTGTCCTGTAATTCTCCTTTTTGGTGGGATCTTTGTTTGGCTTGGGGATCATAATGACTGTGTATATAAAAACTGTCTCCCAAAATTCCTGAAAATTTCAAAATTAGTTCCTGTAAGGCAGGGCAAGGGGGTTTTGGCCCTATACTGGAAAGTCATGGATAATTTTAAACATTTTTATCTCAAATATTTGTGCTAAATTCTTTTTTTAATGTACCAGAATTTTTTTTTTAAATGCTTCAAGTTGTTGCTGAGAATTTAGAGTCCTAAACTAGGTCTAATTTAGATAGGTCTGAACCACTGGGCAAGTCATTTAATCTCCTGTATCTTTCTTTTATGAAAATAATTTGCCAGATTAGAACATTGTTCTTGTATTTACTTTATCTTCTTTTGCTTTTCTGGTTGCCACCTTTCATTTGGCTGGTTCTACCTACATATAAGTTGATGTAAAATAATGCGTTTTGAAGGAATTTGATTTGGTTACTACGTTATTGGATGAACGTTTTTGGATGAAATATATATCCCATTTAATACAATCCTGGTTATGGATTTAAAGTTAGTTCTGCTAATGTTTCATATTAGTGATTTAAAAGACTGTAAATCCACATTTCATCTCTTCATTAGCCCTGTATGAATATGGGTAGATATGATCTCCTAATTGGTGCAAATCTTAGCTTTATCTTGTGTTCAATAAAATTTGTGAGGCAAGCCAACCTTTCTACTTTCTTATTAGATAAAATCAAGGAAGTATAGAATTCACAGTTCCTTGAACTAAAACAATAAAATGAATTTTCACCATGTGATTAATTGTTTTTTCAGCAAAAAGGAACCCTACACTTATGAGAAGAAAGATAAAATATAAAATCCTCAAAATATCTTTTCATTTGTATATTGTATGCATTACAGAAGTGGTCTGTTCCTTTTGTATGGACTTAGGATGGAGTTTTTCAGATTTCTGTTATCTCCCTCCCTTCCCAAAGGAGTACATTAATATTAATGTATGGTTCATTAGTATTTTTGTGTCATGAATTCTGGTGCTTCTTGACAATATTAGAAAAAAAAATCACTACTGTATTTTTTTTTTGTTTAGATAATTACTTTGTAGACATAAAAAGTTAATTTATTTCCACTGTAGACAGTAACAGATGTAGTGAATATATGACAACTTTCTCTACAATAGTGAGCTGTTGTTTTTTTATGCTTTGAGGAATTGTAAAATTTTCTGGTTGAATCTGTCTAACTCCACAAATTAATGTCATGATTTAAGTGAATTCGGCATAGCACTCATTATATAAAGCAGGGATAAAAATGGAAGCTGTCTTGAAACTAAATTTTAATGACACTTAAATTATCATTTGTGTATTGGCTCATTTTGTTTCTTTTCCTTTTTGTTGTCTGGTTTTTGTTTGATTTTTTTCCTCTTCTACAGAGATGCTGAATACACAAATTATCATACAAGAAACTATTCTTAGTATGCCCTTCTCATTAGACAATATTTTAGCAATTTAAAAGGAGCAGAAAGTTTTCTTTTGACATTTGAATTTTATTTAAGGAGAATTTTCTAATATGATGGGATAAAATTTGCTTAAGCAGTGAGAGAACTTTTGTTTTAAAAATATCAAAGGTATATAATTAAAAGGAGTTTCTTTGTAGATGTTGATTATGATTAATCTCATTAAGATAAATATTTCTCTCCTTTTTTTAAGATTTTATTTATTTATTTGACAGACAGAGATTACAAGTAGACAGAGAGCTAGGCAGAGAGAGAGGAAGGGAAGCAGGCTCCCCACTGAGCAGAGAGCCTGATATGGGGCTTGATCCCAGGATCCTGGGATCATGACCTGAGCTGAAGGCAAAGGCTTTAACCCACTGGGCCACCCAGGCACCCCAAGATAAATATTTCTGTGAAATATTATCACTTGTGTTTGAAAATACTTGTTAAAACTGGTAATATATTTAGTGTTTGGTCAATTATAAATTATATAATTTAAATATATAATGATAATCCCTTCTAAAAGAAATTTTAACATCCGAGGCGTATAGTCTCAGGTAATCAAATAACATTTATACTTAAAACCCAGACAAATATTTTATTATAGATCTCTTTTATGTGATCACAAATTAAAGATATTACCATAAAATATATTAAGGTGATAGTCTATGAACAAATTGGAATAAAAATTTAAGTTCAAGAATAACAAAAGCAAGAATAAAATTTCTGTAAGTTCAAGATTTCCTCATGAAATTTAAAAATCAGTAATAATATTATTATTACCTATTACTATAAAATGATATAATATAACATTTTGTAATTGAAGTGCAAGTGACATTGAATTACTTATATATATAACATAATGATACAATATATGTATATGTTGTGATCACCACAATAAGTCTAGTTAACATACCACCACACATAGTTACAGATTATGTTTTTCTTGATAAGAAATTTTAAAATATAATCTCTTAGCAACTTTCAAATATAGTATAATTAACTCTAATCACCATACTATAGATTTTATCCCCAGGACTGACTTACAACTGGAAGTTTGTACCTTTTGACTTCCTTGCCCATTTCATCCACCCCGCACCCATCTCTGGAGACCACCACTCTCTTCTATCTATGAGTTCTCTTTTGTTTTGTGTTTAGATTGTACATGTAAGTGAGATTATACAGTAGTTGTCTTTCTCTGTTTGACTTATTTCAGCTAGCCTAATGTCTCTTAGATCCATTTAGTTTGGTTGCAAATAGCTGGATTTCTTCTTTTTTGTGGCTGGGAAATATTCCTTTATATATCTTACACTTTCTTTATCCATTCATCCACTGGTGGACACTTTAAGTTATTTCCATGCCTTGGCTAATACATTCCCTTCTTCAAACCCACCCAAACTGGACCAACTGGTCTCCTTCCTCCTGGGACCAAAAGTGGGGGGCCTCGCCACCCTGCAGCCCCATAGCTCTTCTCTTTCCCTTCGGCTTCTTTCCGCCCTGAGCTCGGCCCTCAATCTGTTCCTTGGCCGGGGATCCGAGACCCTGCCTTCTGGCCTTCCTTCCACAAGTACGCCTCGCCCCTTAGCTCGGGCTGCAGGGACTTCATTTATAGGGAGAGGCCTGGGGCGGTGGCCACGGCCCCACACACGGAGGCCGTCTGCCCCTGGCGGCGGCCCTCTCTCTCAGCTGCCCCTTTTCCGTTCCCTGTGCTGTGGCTACGGGGTGGGGGTGAGGGGACAGGGACAGGACTGCGACCATGGGCTGCGGCTCAAACACCTGAGTTTGCTGATTTCAATAAATATCGCTTGTCTTTAAAAAAAAAAAAAAATGTAATAATACAGTTTTGTTTTTAAATAACAATATTTACAGAATGAAATTACATATCTCTTGAAAGTTCCTGTGAAAACTTTTTAAAAATTAAAAATAGAGTAGTGGTCATTTATTATTTAAAAATTATTTCAGGGTGTGTATGAGTAACAATTTAAAGACTTCTGGTTTAGCCCATGGAATTTTTGGAGGGATTATGTATTCACTGGGTTAAAAATGGTTAGCAACCAGGCCTGAAATCCATTCTTTCTTCTTATCAGGAGTAGGGATTATGTATCATAAGAGAATGAAACCAGGGCACCTGGGTGGCTCATTGGGTTAAGCCTCTGCCTTTGGCTCAGGTCATGATTTCGGGGTCTTGGGTTCGAGTCCCGCATTGGGCTCTCTGCTCAGCCGGGAGCCTGCTTCCTCCTCTCTCTCTGCCTGCCTCTCTGCCTGCTTGTGATCTGTCTCTTTGTTTCAAATAAATAAATAAAGTCTTTAAAAAAAGAGAGAGAGAGAGAATGAAACCTTACAGTAATTTGAACAAAGAAATTTTAATACAAAGAAAATACTAAGTAGTAATAGAGACTAACTACCAATGGTAAAGAAAATTCTAAAGAATAAAAGAAAAAGTAGAAATAGGGAATAGAAATCACATGCAGAAGTGGGATAGAGCAGCCAAGGAGGGGGGAATACACACACACACACACACACACACACACACACACACACACGCAATCCCCTCCTCCAACACTCTTCATCCAGCTCTTGTAGTGAAGGTGCAGTGTCCATGGCATAATGTTTGTTAGAAAAGTTTGCTGACATGTTGTGAGTTAGGCTGGCAAGCAGGGAACTGCACTCTCAGTTCCTGGCACAAGTCACTGGGACGTCACCTCAGACTCCTGTGAGACTCACCTAAGCAAGAGCCACACAGGATACTTGAGAGTCAAGGGTAACTGATGCAACCATGAAGCTCCTTCTTGCTGCAATGCCATGAATAATAAGGTCCATTTTATCTTATTCAGGAAACTGCTTTCTTCCAGAATCTATGAAACCGTAGCAAACTAGCACTTTAGCTATAAGCAAGGTAAACTTCCAGACCTTTCACAGTTCCTGAGAATAGCACTCAGCCAATAATGAATAGACTGGTAGAAAGCACTATTCAAAGCTGAATTACCAACAAACTCTAAGAGAAATGGCTTATAATAAAATCAATTTGAGATAGGGAGTAATGCAGATACTACAAAATTGGTGGTGATTCCAGCAGCTTTTAAATATGAAAAAAAAAAAACTTAAGGATGATATATTTCTCCTAGTTCTCCAAAGAACCTACAGTGGATTCTGTGATATGAGTGAAATATGTGTAGGTTATTTTCAGAGAGGCACTGTATTGGTTTTGTGCTTCTGTATGGCAAATGATCATACAGTATGTATTTGCTATCTCACAGTTACCATGAGTCATACATGAGTGCGTCCTGCCAGAGCTTATCTGGGTGCCTTGCTTAGGGCTGCAGTTAAGGTTTAGGCTGCAAGATGTCTACCAAACTCATTCAGGTTATTGGCAGAATCCGGTTCCTTGAGGTTGCATTCTCCAAGTCTCCACTTTCTTGTTGACTGGGCATCACCCCCTGATGGTAGCTGTTTCCCCGGTTCCTTATCACACGGCCTCCTGTGCTAGCACAACATCACACTTCAAAGCCAGCAGGAGAACCTCTGTCTTCAGGAAGGGCCCACTTCCTCTTTTAAGAATTTTTACCAGATTAAAGCAGGTCTCCACAGAGTAATCCTGATTTGATTAATACAGAATCAGCTGATTTGGGGTATTAATTACATCTTCAAAATTCCCTCATCTTTGTCCTATGTGTTAACCTAATTACAGGAGAGACCATACATCATATTCATACCCCTACACTCAAGGAGAAATGATTCCACAGAAGACGTACACCAGATGAAGAATCTTGGAGACCGTCTTAAAATTCTCTTTAGGTACATTTAAAAATAATTATAATTGTAGCTCTTCCATAGAGTAGGTATCACGGGATAATATTTTAGTTGATAAAAAATCCCTATTGAAGGTTTAAGAACCAATATAATAGACAACTAAGTTGAGAATAAAGACAACAGAAGGTATTCTAATTCAGATTCTGCCATTATAAATTTTCTCTCTTCAACAAATTTTCTATTTTTCTTATTTCTTAACTCATTACTTATATATTACCCACTTCTGAAAAGTATTTAAGGTGATGCACATACAAGAGATCTAGGAAAGCGATATGAAGAAGAAAAAAAGCAATAAAAGAAAACATATGAACACATTTGATGATACTCACACCAGAAAACATAAACTGTGCAGTGACTGCTCACTCACGATGGACTTGCTAGTGAGGCATGTGTGGAGAAACCTGGAATGATTAGACCTGGGCTTTAGCACTGCAGGACTGAATTTTTGAATAGGGGGCCAACAATATTAACACAACTCTGAAGAAACAAGGTTAACTTAGTTTGGCATTTGTTCTAATTTAGAAGCAAGAAAGTCTGCAAGATTTTGTGGAAATTGTTGATGCTGTGACAGGCAATGGAAATTAATGTTGCAAGTGGTCCATATGCGCTTGAACAGAACATTATCTTATAAAGTTAGAGTATGAAGGGCAAGTTCTATTCCCACAGACAGTTGTAGGTGGCAAGAATAAGTAAAAGTTTCTGTCCTGAAAAACAGTATAATCACGAAGTGATTTATGGGATTGAAGATAACTAGGAAGGAAGGCAAAGAGGAGTGGAGCTTGGTGAGCGCACAGTATCTTAGACTAATTCAAGGCATCTAAAACCCCAAGACCAGTAACAAAATAGTTTATGGATACTTTGGGGTTATAAGAGCACTGTTTTGCGTCTTTTGCAGAGAAGTACATGTATTACAAAAAGGAATTGTTTATTTTCTTGCAGTAAAGCATCTGACATCTTTAATATTACAAGTGGTCTGAAGTCCTTGGACATAGTACTAATCAGAGAATACCTGAACGGAGATGAATGTCAAATTAAATTGTAATTTTGCTCAGAGTGATTCACACTGGACTTAGTTAACAATCACTTGATAAGACCATCTTGAGACTGTCAGAATCATGTTGTTGGGCAATGTCTGTGTGTATGTAAGCGCATTCAGTTATGTGTAAAGATTTAGTTCTACTACGATGGCAGAATATCAAGTACTATAAAATATGAATTATTAAGAAAATGGATCCTATATGTGTCTTTGGGCTAATTAGAATTGAGAAAACTCAGGCTACATTAAAATAGCTTTTGAAAATTTCATGGATAGCTTTGCTCATTCTATATGTCTATCATACATCTATCTATCATCTATCTAGATATTTTCAGCTGCAAATAACAATACCTAATGAAAAGAGGCTTAAGGAAATGGGTTTACTTTTCCTTTTTTGATAAAGTTTGGAGATTAGAATTTCCTAACATGCAAAATTGGTTCAGTGGTTCTTCATCAGTAATGACGCTATAAACCAGATAATCTTATCCCCCTCAAAATTTATATGTTGAAACCTTTTTCCCAATGTGATGATACTTGGAGGTAGGGCCTTTGGATAGTGATGAGGAATTATGCTCTTATAAAAGAGACCCCACGGGCTGCCCGGGTGACTGTGAGTTAAGTCTCTGAGTCTTGATTTCAGCTCAGATCACGATCTCGGGATTATGAGATCAAGGCCTGTGTCAGGCTGTGTTCTGGGTGTGAAGCCTGCTTAAGATTCTCTGTCTCCTTCTTTTTCTGACTCTTTCCATCCCCCCTCTCTAAAAAGTAAATTAATTAAAATTAAAATAAATGGACCCCAAATGCTCCGTCACCCTATCTGCTGTGTGAGGACACAATGAGAATATGGCCATCTATGAACCAGGAAACAGATTCTCACCAGACCCTAAATTTGCCAGTGCCTTACTCTTTGAATTCCCAGTCTCCAAAACTATGAGGAATTCTCTGTTGTTTTTAAGTCACTCAATTTATGATATTTCTGTTATAGCAGCCCAAATAGACTAAGACAGATGCCGTTGATATCTTGTGGATTTTCTTGCCTTTCTCATCGTATTTGTAAGATTCTCCAAACATTGTATCCATACCTTGCATACAAATGTTCAAAATGGCATGAATTTAAGAAAAAGAACCTTAAAAGTCTGTCTTTCATCAAGAAGAGAAAAAAAAAAAAAAATTCTCCAAAGAACCACATCTCTTTTCAGCAAACTGTTCTAAAATCTGTCAACTGCCAGGCAGCCTCATGTAGAACTCTAGGCGGGGGACTAGGTCTCCATTTTCTGGAATAAAGTAATCTCAGCTAATACTTGGAGAACACCAATGCTTTCAATCAAAGATGGAGACGTTAATAAAGTGAGAGTCGTCACACTATCTGCCCCATGAAAATATGTATCTGTCTCATGAGACATTTGAAGAAAATTTTTTTAAAAACTCAGTGTATAAACATAGTTTGCCGATTTGTATTTCATGAGGCACTGGTAGGAACCATACAGTTCACGATGTCAGACGTGCTCTAATCTTTCTTCTTCACTGAAGCAAAACCAGAATTCCTCAGAAAAAATGTTTATAGTTCCTTAGAAATATCTTTAGCCTCAAAAGTGTATCTACTTCCAGATGGTAGAGAAATGGACAGTCATTTTCTGGGACCCACTGATTGTTCTGGGCAAATTCCTAGAGACTCTTCCACGGTATTCACTGGCTGGGAGTTTGTATGACACCATTTCTGACTCATCAAGGGCCATCCCAGTATGAATTTTACAGCATACCCTGTGGGGTGCTGACCATCCACCCAGAGATTTTTTTCCACTTCATTAGTGGCTCTCTCAAACATTAGCCTCCAGACGCAATTCATCTTGAGTCTGGAGACTTCAGCTGTCATTTCCGCAGAGCCCCAAAGCTGGCATTTTTCTTTGTGTCTCAGGCAATATCTAAGATTTGAGACCTACCCGGATCATTCCTCGGCTGACTTTCCCAGCTAAACCTCTTAATTCTCTGAAATATATCCCACCATTGGAGTCTTCAGCTCTCTAACATCCAAAAGAGAAGCAGTGTGTCCCCATATGGGTCATGCCCCCCTTGCCCTGTTGCCTAGTCCTTAGAGTTCACAGAACCACCCTTGCACTAGCCCGCGCTTCTCCGCGGAGTGCCCCTGAGATGCCACGTTGCAGGAGGACCTGATGTGGGCGTGTTCACTCCTTTCTCTGCTTATATCCTGGCTCTGCTGTCCCAAGGGAACAAAGAGAGCTGATGTCACTGATTTGTTTAATATATGCTCTTATTTGTTGAAAGGCACCATGTAGCTCACTCTGGTATTTCCTGGGGTCCTCTGAGGCAGTTCTTAGTGTCAAAACACTAGAGACTGTTTTTCCTTCCTCTGACATATTGCAAAAAATGGGCATTCTTATGCATCCTGTAACTATTGAGAATGTTCCTGCTCCCAAAGTGTTGTGCTGTCTACTTCAGGAGCACATTTTTCTCCCCCGTGTAGGACTGGGATGACTTTGCGGTTGCTATTCATCAATGTCATGGCTTTGATATTGTCCTGGTCATTTTGCCAGTGTTTCTTGACTGAGGCCAAGGTTTTTCTGAGCACCAGGTAGTTACATCTGACTGGCTTTTGCTTATCTAATTCATGCCGGTAGCAAAATTGTACATACGGATTCCTAAAACATCCCTATGTTGTTGTTGTTTTTCTTTTCTTTGAGATTTTCAGCCTGGGGAGGCCCCTGGAAACCTCTGTTTCAGAATTCTTCAGAGATATCATTCTGTCTTTGAATTACCGAACCAGAGTCAAAGCAAACAATTAAAAGCTCCTTAGGTATCTTCCTCTCCAGCAGACTCACCCTCCATCCACTTTTCTTCTGTAGTTATCCTGCCAACATCAGAATTGGGAATATTTCTGTGGAAACACGTGGACTCTGAGCTTCTTTAGTACTGCTGAGGTCTATGTCATTGAATCCACTGCAGATGATTCAGACCCTACATCCTTTCCTGCTGGGTCTTATTCAATAATTTTACTGACATGGAAGATTTTTTCCCTCTTAGCTATGACAGGGATACAAAAGCTATCAGGGGGAGCCATGCCTATTGAAGTGATGTTAAGTTGTCAGACACAGGCCCAGAGCACAAGGTACTTTGTGATCATAGATCTTAATGTAGAGCCCTAGGGAATTTAATATAATGTTCTATCTCCTCCGAGCCATAGATTAACCGAAACTCATATACTTCTCTCAAGTGTTAGCTCAATATGCTCTGAAGGCACCCACAGCTTTTGCTATGTGCGACTTCAGTTACGGACTTTAGAACTTATTTCATCACCTATCATAATAGTAGTTAGCTTTAAACTTTTTAAATAAACTTACTTGTGAGATAATTTTCAATTTATAGAATACTTAGAAAGATAGTGCAAAAATTCCTATATAACTTTCACTGCCTTCCCCTAATGTTAACATCTTTTGGGACCATAGTATATTTGTCAAAATTAAGAAATTAACACTAATATCGTATGTTAACTAAACTACAAACTCTATTCCAATTCTACCAGTTTTTCTACTCATGTCCTCCTCCGGTTCTCGGGTCCAGTCCAGGCTACCACATTGCATGTAGTTATGTCTTCTTTATCCTCCTCTGATCTGTGACAGTTCCTCAGACTGTTCTTGTTTTTGAAGACCTTCCAGCTTTGGCAAGTACTGGGCAGGTATTTTTAAGAATGTCCTTGGGGTGCCTGGATGGCTCAGTCAGTTAAGCGTCTACCTTTGGCTCAGGTCATGATCTCAGGGTCATGGATTGAGCCTGGCACTCTTCCTGTTCAGTGAGGAGTCTGCTTCTCCCTCCCCATCTGCCCTTCCTCCCCACTCCAGAGTGCTTTTGCACGCCGCTCTCTCTCTCTCCCTCTCTCTCTTTTAAGTAAGTAAATAAAATCTTAAAAAAGTAATGTCCTTAATTTTGGGTTTGTCTGATGTTTTATCATGATTAGACTGAGGTTATGACTTTTGTAAAGAATGCCACAGAGTTGATATTTCTCATTGTATCCTATTGTGGAGGATATAATAGCAACATGATCTGTCACTGATGGTATTAATTTTAATAATTTAAATTGTTTGCCACATTCTTGATTGTAAAGTTACCTTCTTTTGCATTTTCCGTACAGTGTTTTGGAAACAAGTCCACCTCATACTCAAGAGTATTAAACTCCACTTTCCAAAGGGGAGTTGTCTCCTTTCTTCTTTTTTCTTTTTTCTTTTCTTTTCTTTTCTTTCCTTTCCTTATCCTTTTTTCTTTTATCTGTCTATTTTATCTGTCTATGTTATCTGTCTATTTTATCTGTCTATTTACCATTTGTCATTTGGAATTATTTTTTCCTGTTTATATCGTGCTGTCAGACACCCTAATACTTGTATGAAAATACAGTGATGCTACCATCTTTCCTTTTTCTTCAGTTTGTATTAAAAAAAAATTGGCACAAACTGTATCAGTATACACCTATATCACACAGCACAATTCAGGTACTAATTTTATGGTTGGAATGAGGATACATTTCTGGTTATTTTCCATTTGTGATTACTCTATAGTGCAGATGCACCCTGTTGTCTCCACAATCTTTGATAGGATGCCAAAAATGTCAGTGCTGATCCACTAGGTTAGGAATTAGGTAAGTGCAGTTAAAACCACAGCGAGATACTATAATGTATCCACCAGGCCTGAAGAAGTTATAAAATCTGAGCAGATGTTGGGGAAATATGGAGCAACTGGAACTCTTATACAATGCAATATATAATCAGAACAACCGCATTGGGAGAAGATTGGACAATATCTAATAGAGCAAAAGAGAAACAACCTATGATTCAACAATCCCATGCTTAGGTGTATATTCCACAGAAATGGAAGTTTATGTGTATCCAAACACATGCACAGGGTTGGGGTACCTTGGGTGGCTCAGTTGGTTAAGCATCTTACTCTTGATTTCAGCTCAGGTCATGATCTCAGTGCATTGAAATCGATCCCCTTTGCATTGGGCTTTGCACTGGGTGTGGGACCTGCTTAAGATTCTCTCTCTCTGCCTTTCCCTCTGCCCTCACTCCCCACCCGCTCATGCTCCTGCACTCACCTACACTCTCTCTCCCTCAAAACAAAACAAAACAAAACAAAACAAAAAAACCCCACCAAACAAAAAATGCACAGAGCTGATGAAAGCATTGTTTGTAACACATAAAATCTGTAAATAAGACAAATGTCCATTGAGTGTTATCAACAAATCATGAGCTATTAATATTATGAAGTATACAGTAGTGAAAGTAAAAGAATTGTGTAAACAAACAAAAACCTGGAAAAATGTTAAGGACATGTTGTTAAGAGAAAGACACAATAGAATATATGTATTTTGATTCCATTTAAACAAAATCCAAACTTTGTGTGGGTACTAGCACACAATGAAAAAAGGAAAAACTAATGGGGTAAATGTTACCATGTAGGATAAGTGACTGCTGCTTGGAGGATAAAGGAGGTTATGATCAGGAAGTGTCACGTGAAGCCTTCTGAAATACTTTCTTTTTTAACCTATTTGAAAATTATAGACAAATCCACTTCATAATGATTTATATTTTATGCAGTTTTCTCTGTCGTATTTCACAATAAAAATGCTTTTAGAAAGCATTTTATAAAATATTGTGGTTAGATGCAACCTCATTAACTAAATAATATAAATATGGACATGCGTATATTACGTGACATTCTACATTGTATCATTATAGCTTATTTTCATATTTTTTTATCTTCATTTTAGGAAATATGTAGGTATATTTATTCAGTTTTAGTCATGTATTTTAAACATTTAAAATATAGATTCAAAAGGAATGGGATGGAATAGTTTGTAATTCTTCATTATGTCAAGTTACTGGGTATAAAATATGTTTTGTTTTTCATTGTGTTCTGCTGACAGGGAGTTTAAGAATATGTAAAATTCTAGGGAAAAGAAGGAATACTTTTAAGCTGCCTAACCTGGTGTGTTAAAACCATTTATCACCAAAATTCACTGAATAGATTTGGCCCTATTAATATATTCTTAAATCAACCAGGAGGCCTGAGTTCATTGAAACATGGAATATTTCCAATTCTTCAAGAGCCTCTCTAAATTCTACACAAGTTTTAGTTATAATTTATGTTTTTTAAGCTTACACTCTGTCAACTACTGGGATTCAGAAATATCTCAGTATGTGAGAAAAAATGGTTGGGTCTCTAACCAAGACTCTGTTGGGATGAGAAACTGGTTGCTTATTGAGAAAGAATGTGCTCTGGTGAAAACATACAGTGAGTACTATGAGAAAAGTACCATAAATTAACGATCAAGAGTCCAGGTTCTAAATCAAAAGCAACTTTAAACTTGTCTCCTCCATTTCTGTTTTTCATGACTTAGAGCATGTTATTTACTATTTGGGGGCCATATTTCCCTCATATATAATATGACACATTGATAGTGTCTAAAACAATTATTAAATGAGTATTAAATAAGATAATGTATTACAAAGATTGCTAAATGTCAGGTATATAGCAAACTCTCATTAAGTTATGGCTATATCTCTAATGTTTAATTTAAGACCGACTCACATAATAGTTTCTCAGTGTTCAGAGGGTCAACCCAACGAAAAAGAATAGAGTGTGTCTGTGGCTAATTGACCACAACAATGCCTCATCCACATTTAGGTTCAAGTGTCTAAGCTATGAGGCAGAGTCCAATGGGTAGCAGGTGAGTTTTTAGTTATCAGAAGCCTTGGAAGAGACACTGAAGGACAGTATGAATGAGAGGACTTGAATATTGGAGATTATTTGGTCTTTGTCATATTTTTGCAAAAAAAAAAGATACATTAATGTTAGAAATAATTGGAAACAACGTTAAGGGGACTAGAACTGTGAAGTAAGTGGCAACATGCCCTATTAGGATACATGCACTACGTACACATAAAATGTATAACACAAAAAGCAGATGGTGATATATTAGAAACTAAAGATGATAAAAAGGAAAGAAACTAAAGATGATAAAATATCTAATATCCAAACTGAGATTCCAGAATTAAAATAATACTTAGTTTGTTATTTTTTTCATAGTAAAGATGAAGGTAGTCTGTAAGAAAAATAACCTCTGTCTTAGATGGCCAGTATATGAAATGTCTTATGACCAGCATGACTCTAGACTGGCACTTAGCCCTACATCCTTTCCAAAACTACTGATCAATTCCAATATTATGAAGTTATAATAGTATGAAAATATGGGTTCTTTGGGACTTAGAGAAGTCAAATTTTTGAGAAGTCGCTAATCATGGTAGGTTTAAAATATGGAATTCTTGCTTAATAGCATCAATAATTTATAATATGGTATAGTTGTCAAGACTGACTAGATTATGCTAGTCATAACAAATGACTCCAAAATGTGATTTATTTACAACAGTCTTCTCACTTGTACTGTATGACCAGCTACAACTCTAATTCATATTCCTTTTCCTCCAAGATCTTAGCTGAAAGCAACCTCTATGTATACACATACACATAATGACATGTACATATATACTAAAATATATATGTGTTTTTAAAATATGTATATCTTTAAATAAAGAAAGCACCCTTTCTTTAGGTTAAATCTAATTTTTGTTAGTCTTTTTCTCTTCTTTATGTTTAAAGTAATACAGTAGAGAATTCAGCACACCAAACTACCTAGATATTAGTCAAAGGATTATTATGCTGCTCTTCTACTCTTTAACCAAAATAATACTGTATTGCATGAAGATATTAATATACTGTTTTCTGCCTTCTATTACATACTTTAATCCTTTTCCTGTATCTATGGTAATTGGATACCTTAACCTATTTACTCCAATTTTGTCATCTGCTTCAAAAGAGGAAAGCAATATACCCCTTTTTTATGGTAACCAATCTTAAGGTAGACATAATGGGAAATAATGATAACCAGTCCTTACTCTCTAACTTTATTGTAAGCAGTTCTTTAGCACAAGAATTAAATAGCAAGCCAGAAACCTGCTGAAGCAGAAAGTTTTCATGGGAACTTTTTGCACATTTCATGCTCTGTTTATTGGAATAATGTAAACAATATGTTTTTACAAAAGGGGAACATAGTTACTCGACTTATTCAATAACCATAGTAGATAGTCACTGTTTCTTTCGATCTTCATTTCTTCTTCAAGAAAACAAGAAAATGAGTCTTTAAATGTATGGTCAGTTTTAAAGGAGTTTCATGATGCTGAAGCAGAATTTGAATAAAGGCCTCTTGGAACAATGATTTAAATACTTTATTTTTCACTTGTGTACATGGGATTAGTCAGTAATGACTTTGATTGCTAACTGATTTATACAAGAGTGTAAAATCTATGATTCAAGAGCTTTTAGGCTGTTCACTGTTTCATGGAAACACAATATTTCAGAACATGAAGAAGAAACTTCGTTGTCCACTGAAAAGCATCATAAGACTACCTTCTGGACAGGGATTCAAAGATGTAATGTTTGAGATAAGATTTTCCCTGACCTTTGGATGTAGAAAACTTTTCACAGGTGAATTCTAATTTCCCATTCTAAATTCCAGATTCCAAAACTTCCTTGCCATAGCTTCAAACTCTCAAAAGACAAAATTAGAAAAATTTTGAATAGTGGATATAAGAGAAGCAAAATTCAAGCTTGATGATAGTACATGAATTAACTTGATACCATTGTATAAAAATAAAACTAAAAACTCTAGCAGTTATGCAGTGCAGAAAACCCATCTGCTACCAAATTTGCTTGTAGCAAACAACAGTGGAACATTGCCAATTGATGAGTCATACTGTAAAAAATGGGAATAATCACTGAAAGTCCTTTAGAAATATTTCATAGCAAATATAAAGGCAGTAGGTGCTTCTAGCAGTGCATGTAATATACTTTCTGTATTTCTGAAAATGTTAGTAGTAATACTACAAATATGATTCACTTTACTAAAACACATTTTTTTGAAACCAGTGACTTCTTAAGTTTGTAGGTAATAAACTTTAGCTTACAAGCCATTATTGAAAACAAAGATGTATCTGAAAATAATAGACTATTAAAATATAAGATAATGATTTAGTAATTTTTTCTTCCTGTCAACCCCACCCCAATACTACAAAATAAAATAGCCTGAACAATGAAAATTACTATTTTCTAACTCAATAATCTTTTCAGGACAAGGAAATATATTTTTAAGGTCTATATAAAATTGTGTGTGCAAAAGTGAGGGGACATGTTCTTTTCTTTGTACCTGCCTTCTCAATTCTTTACTAACACCCATTGTCATTGTCATAAGTTACCACAGATTGAGTGGCTTGAACAACAGAAATTTATTTGTCACAGTTCTGGAAGCTGGAAATCCAAGATCACAACAGATTTGGCCTGTCTCCTTGGCTGCCAGATGTCCTCTTTCTCACTGGGCTTTCACATTGTTTTTTTCTCCATGTACCTGTGACAGAAAGAAGGAAGTGTCTGGTGTTTTTTCCTCTTCTTCAGTCCTGTTGGAGTAGGCTGCTGCCCTTATGACCCGATTTAACCTTAATTACGCCCTCAGGGACCCTACCTCTAAATACAGTTACATTGGCCTTTAGAACTTCAACATATGACTGGGGGGAACAATTTAGTCTATAACACATATTATTCAATAGGAAAAGTTCTTCAGTAGAATAAGCCTTAATGTTGATGACCCATAAAGCTTAACAATCAGCAAGAGTCAACCAACATGACACATGATTAAGTTTCGTCAGCAAATCAATTTTCAAACTTACAATAACATCAGCCTCATTTTAAAGTAAGAGTTTTTACATGATTTTTAATCTCTTTGCTAAACCAACCAACTAATCAAAAACAAGATGAAACAAAATAAGCCTCCCTCTTAAATATTAAATTTTTCAGTATGACTTGATTTTTTATCACAACAAATAAGAATAATTATAGTCTGATCATGCTTTTATTCAAACATCATTGCTACCTTGAGCAATGCTTTTATTAAGACCCAGATGAGGACTGTATTTAAAGCTGTTAGAATGCCACAGGTATAAACATAAATAATTAAGATGGAGAAAAACACTGATGTTAGCCATCAATTTATTTTTTTAGACTAAAAATTCAGCATAGAGGAGTGAAAGAGAATAGAATTTGAATGTAGAATAATTGAATATAAACATATCATGAACTAGGGAAAGTGTTCATAAAATAGGAAAATATTAAAATAATGTCATGACTGTTTAGTTTTGAAGTGTAAATAACAGAGCACATTATATGGAATATTATTCAGCCATAAAAAGAATGAAATTTTTCCATTTACAACAACATGGGTGGAGTTAGAGAATATAAAGCTAAGTGAAATAAGTCAGTCATAGAAAGACAAATACTATATGATTTCACTCATATATGGGATTTAAGAAATAAATGAGCGAAAGGAAAAGAGAGAGAAACGAAGAATCAGATACTGAACTATGGTGAACAAACTGATAGCTATAAGGGGGGAGGTCTGTGGGGTGATGGGTGAAATAGGAAACGGGGATTAAAGAGTACTTATCCATGGGGCGCCTGGGTGGCCCAGTGGGTTAAAGCCTCTACCTTCGGCTCGGGTCATGATCTCAGGGTCCTGGGATCGAGTCCCACATTAGGCTCCCTGCTCAGTGGGGAGCCTGCTTCCTCCTCTCTCTCTCTCTACCTGCCTGCTTGTGATCTCTGTCAAATAAATACATTGAAAAAAAAAAAAAAAGAAAAAAAAAAGAGTATACTTATCCTGATTAAAAAGTTAATAAAAGTGTTTTTAAATGATAAAAACTGCATATACAAAATTAACATAATTTTATTTTATTGTGTTAGCTTTAAAAAGATAAAAATTATGAGATGATTAAGAATTTATCTAAGACCAACAGTTAATATAGTCTAGACTGGAGATTGCAATTAAAAAGGAAGACAGTAACCCTAAATATTTATGCATCTAATAATATGGATTCGGAATATTTAATTGAAAGCTGACATAATTCAAAAACAGATGAACAAATTCGTGATCACATATGGAGGTTTTAATTAATCTTTCTCAGGCATTGATAAAATAATCAAATATTAGCAAATATACAGAATATTTCAGACAACAGAGAGAAAAACTGCTCTTATTTCCCTATGTGGACAGTAATGTCTAGAAAGAAAAAAACCACATGCTTATCAAGTATATATTGAGCAATTACTAAAATAAAAATATCTTGGGCTATGAAGCAAGTATCAAAGAGTTTTAAAGAATGCATTCATACAAATAATTTTTTCTGACCATAGTGGAACCTAGGTCGATAGGAATTTATGAAAGATAAGAAAATCTCCAAATATCTGAAAATCGAGCATTATATTTCTAAATAACTAATTTGGCATAATAATATTATAGTGGAAATAGGAAATATTTTGAATTGTATACAAATGAAAATATGACATATCAACACTTCTGGAATACAGAATTTAGTATTGAATTAACGTATTAGAAAAACAGGCTATAACTCATTATATAAGCATTGACCTCAAGAATCTACATAAGGAACACTATACTACACTCAGAGAAAATAGAAGAAATAAAATAAAGAGCAGAATCAATAGGTTTAAAAAGAACAATGAAATTTGGCCAAACTGTGTTACTTCTTTGGAAAGATTAATGAAATCGATAAGCCATACGTGAACACTATGTCTAGCATAGTATAATCTAATCTAATCACTAAAAAATGTGAGAGAGAGACTGAGAGACAACAAATTACCTGTGATGCTAGAAATTAAAAGAAGAACCATCAATATAGATACTATGGATATTTTTCAAAAAGAAAAAAAAATAATGTATTGTCAGCACATAATACCTAATAAACCTGAAAACAGATTCAATGACCTAAAATCAATTTAACAAAACATCAAAGAGTGAATAAGAAGTTTCAGTAGCTTTGTATCTAATAAATAAACTTAATCAGTAATAAAAACTTACCTAATGGGAAAATCTCCAACTCAGTTGCCTTCCCAAGCAAATTCTTTCAAATATGGGAGTAGTAATATCAAGCTTACTCAAAAATTTCAAATAACACAAAAAGAAGAAACATTTTAAACTATGCCATAAGCCCAGCTTAATCTTGATAACATAACCCAATATTGCGAAAAGTAAAATTAAAGGACTTTCTATCATCACTGTAGATGAGAAACCCCTAAATAAAATATTAGCAAATCAGTGATGTGTAAAATGGATACTTTATAATGATCAAATGAGCTTTATTCCAATTATACAAGTTCATTTACTATTCAAAATTTAATTAATATTAGTTAATATCATATCAGAATAAATCACATGATCTCTTTAATTTATATAGAAATATTGACAAAACAGATCTATTTATGATTTTTTTTTTAAAAATCTTAGCAAATATAGAAGTGTGGTAAATTTTTCATTCTGATCATGGGTATTTACAAAAAATTTACAGCAAATGATATATAATAGTAAAATTTTTTTAAAGATTTTATTTATTTATTTGACAGGGAGAGAGAGAGAGTGAGAAAGGGAACACAAGCAGGGGGAGTGGTGGAGGGAGAGGCAGGCTTCTCGCTGAGCAGGGAGCCTGGTGTCTCGGGGCTCCATTCCAGGGCTTTGGGACCATGACCTGAGCTGAGGGCAGACGCTTAATGACTGAGCCACTTTCTATCAGGGATCCTATCTGGTATAATAAGTTCCCTCAATCAAAAAAAGCTGTAATAATTGAAAGGAAAAAAGTCCCTGTGCTAAAATATATTTGCAAGTAGAAATAAACAAAAATTTATAAACTATAAATATGTAATATACATATAAATTATATATGAATAAAATTGAAAAATTGATAAACTATAGAGATAATAAGTAAATTTAGCAAGATCACAGAATATATGAAATCAATATAAAGCAAGCCTTTACTTTTAAAAATAAGACATAAATATAAATATAGCATTTAACATAAATATATAACATAAATATAAATATAACATTTAAGAAATAACAGTATCATTTTGTTAAGAATCCAGAATTTTGTGAAAAATTACAAGATGATTTTAAAATTTTATCGAAATGCTAGGATGTAAAATAGCCAAGATTACCTTAAAGAAAAATAAGTTGAAAACATGAAGAATAAGAACTCTGATTTTCCATAATATTACACTAAGTAAGAGGGTATGGTAATGGCAAGAAATTTACAAGGATAGACAATGACAACAATAGAAAAGAGCCCATTTAAACTCACACACATGTGGTCACTTGGTTCAAGATAAGGCCACCAGTGTAATCTAGCGGGAAGAGGATGGCTTTTGAAAAATGACACCATGTCAGTTTACATCCTCATGTGGAAAACCCTACCTAACACTACACAAAAATTAACTCAAGATGAATCATACGCATATATGTGAAGGGTAAAACAATAAATCTCCTAGAAGAAAACACGAGACCGTCTTCATGACTACAAGGTAGAAAAATATTTCTTTAAAATAACACAAGGAGTTAATCATAAAAAGAAAAATTTATGAATTGGACTTTATTAAAATCAATAATTTCTGCTCATCAGCACACATCAATGGGAGAATAAAAGGTGAATTCCAGTCTGCAATATACACAAAGAACTTCTAAAAATCAATAGAATATGTACCAAGATTTGAACTGAGACTTTATGAAGGAAAATATCCAAATGTCCCTAGACATGTACTCATGTGCTCAGCCTCCTTAAACAAGAAAATGCAAGTTAAATCCACAGTAAATTTGTGTAACACCCACTGGAATGGCTAAAGTGAATTTTTTCAGAAGAACCGTCCCATACCCAACGTAAACAGGGAGGTAGAGCCACGGAAACTCGCTTGCATGGCTGCTCAAAGAAAATAGTGGCTTACATACTGCTGAAAGCTGTTTTGCAGTGTTCTCGAAGCCGAACACAAGCATCTCCTATGACGCAGGAATTTCCTTCTGAGGTATCTGCCTGAGGTAAAGAGTGCTTATGAGATTTTAAAGATATGTACAGAATTTCTTTATTATTTTTTAAAACTTTAACTTTCTCCTTGGGGAATAGTTGGCCTACATGAGGTTCAGGTGTACCACATAGTGATTAGATACTTGTATCCGTGGCAAAATGATGACTCCTCGTCTTGGTAACATCTGTCACCACGTAGATTTACAGACCTTTTTTCTTATGACGGGAACTCTACTGTTCACTCTCAATAGCGACTTTCAGTCTGCAGGACAGCATCATTAACTGTTGTCACCAAGCTGTACATCCTATGACTTGCAAAGCTTGTAACTGGAAGGAAACTTCTTGGCTACCTTCACCCACTTAGCCCAGCCCCACCCCTGCCTTTGGCAAACACCGGTCTGTTCTCTGTATCTGTGAGCTTGAGGCATTTTCCTGTCAAGTCTGGACACTTTTCAAAGGGCTTCTCGACGGGGGGGGGGCAGGTAGGTCTTAGAACAAGGCCTTTCAACAGCCGTGCCTCAGTTTGCCACTGTCCACAGGAGCTGCGCATACACGACTGGTCTTCAGCTTTCGGGTCTTGTCTCTCAGGTAGAGACTTGGAAAATGGAGTCCGGGATGTAGGGTCTAAACCCTGCTCAGGCAGATTCCCAGTTTGTGGATTCCCTTCCTACTGTGAGTCACAAGGTTGGGGTGGGGTTTATGGCAAGATTGGCTTGGCCTTTCCTACCCGCTTCCCTGTGGGATCCCTCTTATTTGCCGGCTGGGCTGAGCCAGTTTTCAGAGAAAATCATCACATACAGGGCTGTAGATTCAGGGAGTCTGTGAGAGTGAAGAATTAGGATCTTCCTAGGATCCTATCTAAAGCCGGAACCTATACAGATTTGTTAAGAGTGTTTTTTCTCTAATAGACAAATATTGGAGAAACCTAATTGTTCATTTACATGTGAATGATACGCTCGTTGAGGTATACGCATGTAATCGATCTAGCAGTGGAAAGGAGCATGCGACCAAATGGGTAAATCTCCAGACCTTATAAAGAGCCCAAGAAACCGGGAACAAAAAGAGTGCATACTGTATGATTCCATTTATATGAATGTAAAATATATATATACATAATATAAGGTGGCAGAAATTAAAATAGGGTCACAGAATATTGATTTACTATTAAGGTACATGGGGGAACTTACTGGGTTCTAGAAAAGTTCTTTATCTTGATGTCTGTGTTGGTTGCATTAAATATATACCTACTCAATATTTCAACAAGCGGTACATTTAACATTAGTGCACTTTGTGTGTGATAGACTTCAAAAAATTAAAAATAAAACTATTATTTTTCTGTATGTTAGCAATGAGCAACAAGAATTTAAAATTTCAAAAAATATTATTTAGAAATATCAAAATTTTAAAATGCCTAGGAACATATCTCATGAGAGAATGTATAAGACATCTGCATAGAAAACTATAATGCAATATTGTACAAGCATAAGTAGAATTTAATAAAGGGATACATTATGGCCTTGGGTTGGAAGCATTAATGTCATGGAGTTGTAAATTATTTTCAAATTAACCTATAAATGACTCAATACAATTGCAGTTCTAATCCTAGCAGGCATTTTCTGTGTGTATATTCCTGCCTGTGAGTGTGTGAGTACATGGCAATTTACTAGCTGATTCCAAAAAGGAAATATGGAGATTTAAATGGCCAAAAATAGACAAGATAGTGCTGAAGATGAATCAGAATAAGATAATTGTTTTCAAACCCTCAAATCAAATGAAGTTTAATAAATTCATTTATTTCTCACTCGGTAATAGGCAAGGAATCCCCCGGTCTGTGGTCTTTGCATCTTGTGGCTTTGTCATTCCTTGGAGCCCCAGAATCTGCCAGTACCTCTCCCTCAACTGAGAGATGGAGAAGATAGAGACAGAACCAACCTGTAATTTTTTTCTTTCTTTCTTTTTTTTTTTTTTTTTTTTAATGATCCAGGCTCTTGTATTGTATACATTATTTCAGCTTACCCTGTATCAGTCAGAAATAGGTCAAGGGCCTCATCTAATTGTGAACAAGACTGGAAAAGTTATTTTATTTCAACTCTTGAATAGAAGGTGAACACACATACTAGAAATCACCAGCATTTGAATTTATAGCAATTGATGCCTTTGTAATGATAATTTTTTTTTTCTAGGAGAAATGTTGCCTCAGTTAAATCTAACATCTCTTCAGGTTTTTGTCACTACAATTTCCTAAAAATTTCAAAAGCCTGATGCTTTAAAACGGAATAGATTTGGTTTGCTGATTTATCAGTTATTATGTAAAATTTCTAAGAACATTGCTATTGCTTGAATACTAATTATGAAATTCAATTTCAGTGTGAGCGCTTTTTTTTTTTTTTTTTTTTTTTTTTTGTCTACTGTTCAGGAGATCAGAAGAAAAAAGTGAGAAATTTGACAAAGTACTAATAAGACAAACTTTGTCGAAAATGAAGTAGAAGTCTCAAGAAGAGAAATGTTAATGCAAGTGAGCCAAGATTTATTCCAAGTCCTTCAGCAATTAAAATATTTTGCATATGAAAGCCTTCAGAATATTTGCTCTCCTTATTGTAAGCCTCAAATGCATCAGCTTTCATTTTCTAAACTGTTAAAAGGAAACAAACAAATGAACCAGCTCCACTGTGTTTCATACAGATGTGTCGAGATGCTTAGACGCTGTGTTCTATTTTCCCAAACCAGATGCTTAGGGATATGCCATGAGTGGCTGATTTCTTTTTTATCAAGATGTTGTTTCATACACAGCCTGTTTCTTTATGGACCATGGTATAAAGTAATGGAGAGCCATGTGTAATACACAGGAAAGATAGTCAAAGAAAAAAATTATAATAACATAAAGAGATACTTCTAATACCTTTTACTTTTCAGCAATTAAAGTAACAAAGACACAAAAAATTACAAAAAAAAAAAAAAAAAAAAGAGAGAGAGAGAGAGAAATGTAATCTTAGTTAAACCAGAGCTGAGCTTATGTAGACAAGTGTTAACTGCATTTTGATGTTAAGTTCTTGGACCTTTTGAGTTATGGAGTTTTCTTTCTTGTGATTACACAATGTAGTATTTGTGTTTAATTTAATTTCCGGAAAATATTTTAAAAAAATGGATTCAGAGGAATTTTGCCTTTCAATAACCCAGTGAAAAAATATTTAACAGAACAGAGTATGAAAATACAGGCCTCGGAATTATGATAGACATTATCACAACCTATAAAGCCTAAAAGACCTCAAAACTGTATTCTGTTGTAGCCTTACTTATTTCCATGCTCATTAAATTGCACGATATTCTTAGTTACATTCAGTGATTTTTTTAAATTTTCCTCAATTAGGCAACAAATGTAATGGTTGTGTAGTGTGTATCAGGAAAAAAGATACGTGTTTGGGCATCCCCCAGCCAACTGCTAGTGGACTTCTGCTATTGCTTGCAAATGTGTCTCAACCATAGCCCGATACCATTTTCCTGTTTCACGAAGAAAAAGCATTAACAAATGAACTCTCAGTGCAACAAATGTTTATTTTCTCTTTTTATGACTGCATTGAGAAAACCTACATTAATATGTTTGTCAAGAATCTATTATCTAATTGACATTTCCCAGCAATCATTATTTAATATGATGATGAAAATAACTGAAATCTTAAATCAGTTGAAAAATTCTAGGCTTTATAGTTCTTGATTTTAAATTTCCAATGATTTTTTTTTTTTAACTCGAACATGATCATAGAATTTAAGAACCAACTATCCATTAATGGAGAATACAATTAAGTAAAATATAAAGCATTTGTAATTTTTTTAATAAAATAGAGATTTTAGAAAGTTAATTAGGCATATAAATTGACCCATAAGACATTGAGACTTGAAAAGAATAAGAGAGCATATATCTTGTTTTGGATATTCCTAGTACTTTTTCTACCCCATTTTTCTGAAACGCAATTTTTTTTTTTCTTTTAGCAACTCAGAATAATTTGGTTCTTCAGGGAGTAGCCAGACATAGTTTCTTGACATCAACAAAAGTCCTGGATGTTTAACAAAGGCTGAACTAATTAGAATGCTTTCCTGCTAATAAGTATATACAGAGTTAAGGGAATAGTGTCTTTTCTTTTATCATAGAGACAGTTTGGTGGATGTGAGACACTGTAGTCCTAAGACAGGGAGACACCGAGAAGGAGTATGATGCCTGGTGCTTGAGGGCACCATAATTTTTATCTTGGTTATCACAGAAGTGAAGAAGTGTGCAGTGCTAAAGAGCAGAGTGGCTCGGTGGCGGGAAACAGTTCTCAAACCTAGATGGGAAAGAAGAGGACTTTTTGTGATCCGTTTAGGGAAGTTTTATATAAGATCCAGATTTCAGACCAATTTAAGCTATGGACAAAAAAATCCAAAGCATTAAACACAATTTACTATAATTAGTGTTGACTCATGGAGAAGAATTTTAGGAATAGGAAATAAAATTTTGATATATGAAAATGAGTTATGAGAAGTTAAATTGCTTTTAATTACAAGGGAATCTTGCTTGGTTTAGGCCTTATGACTGAATGCCAAATACTCACACATCCATTTGAGTAGATTTTCAGATGAAGGACCATTAATACTGGGAAATTTGGTTTTTGTTTTTGGAGTTTGCATTTTGTTGCTGGGGTTGTTGATTTCAAATGATTTTATTAAGGAATGTTTCAAACACACACAAAAGTAAGTAAAATAGTATAATGAGCCTCAGGTATCCATCAACTAGGTTCAGTGATTATGACGACTTTGTGTTAAACTCTTCCAACTTCCTCTTCTCAATTGTATTATTTTGAAGCAAATCTCAGAATATTCTATAATTTATCTGTAACTTGTTCAGTGTTTGTCTGAAGCAATGCCTATGAGTGATAACATTTCAGTACCAGTGAAGAAGCCTAGTACCCACATATTGATTTCTAAATACAATTTTCCATTTAAATACAAGGCAATCTAGGACACCTTGGGGAAGTCATTGATTCTGGGGTTGGGGTAGAGCCTAAAAATCCATTTTCTATAAAGTAACTGCTAAAACAAAACAAAAACAAAATAACAAGAGAAAGAAAACCCAAAAGAGTCCAAGACAATCTCCACTGGCCAAATTTAGGATATTTAAATGATAGCAATAGCTTTGCATCATGATATTAAAAAAAGAATCCGTAAAGCCACATTGGTAATATTAATAATCCATACACACATGTAAAGTAAGAGCTCTTTCTTACTGGATGCTCACTCTTTAATATAACAGGAATTTTAAGAATAGAAAATCACCCCTTTCTTATCATCCTTGCAATAATTAATTCAAGTAAGAATTATCAATGGATGCCATCACTAAATAAGCAAAAGGAGATTTATATGCATTCAAAATATCTCTTTCACATCCAGAGTTATATTAATAAAATTTCAGAACATTGGTAACAATGACAAGATTTTAATATGTATTTGAAAGACAGAGAGGGATATAATCCGCAAGGAAGTACAAAATTCGAATGATTGCTGGACACTAGGGATTGAAGAAAAGGAGGCAGCAGTATTTTCAAAGCTCTCTTAGGGAACAGTACCTTTACCAGCATCAGTTTTAATAACATCCAGGGAAATTCTAAAAGTAAAAGGTCTTCACATCAGGTGATTTTGGTGACATTACTAGGTAGTGGTTAAGAGCATGGGCTCCAGAGAGATCGCATAGGTTGAAATCCTGTCTCAACTGTTAACTAAGCTTTGTCTTAGCAATTAGCAACAGCTTTGACTCAATTGTCTGGTCTATAAAACCGGATGGGGCGCCTGGGTGGCTCAGTGCGTTAACCCCCTGCCTTTGGCTCAGATCATGATCTCAGGGTCCTGGGATCAACCCCTGTATTGGGCTCTCTGCTCAGCAGAGGGCCTGCTTCCCTGCCCCCCACCCCCGCCTCCCCGCCCCATCCCTCTGCCTGCCTCTCTACTTATGATCTCTCTCTCTCTCTCTCTCTCTCTCTGTCAAATAAATAAATAAATAAATAGTGGAGAATTTAATTAAATAGTGATACAGTAAAATGGCAACGTTTTGCAGCGATTAAAATGGCAAAATGATGATATATGCTGTTTTTTAAGAAGAGAAATTACACATAAGGAATTCTTAGGAATATGGGATGTGTTAAAATCTTTGTATAATTTATTTCTCGATTTTGTTAGGGATGATATTATTTTCTTCATGCATCATGCAAATTTCAAATTTCCTATAATTTTATATACACACAGAGGCATATAAGTTCTAAGAACTGTATCTCTCCTGCCCGTGAGTGTTTAATGGAAATACAATTATAGGCTCATCCATGAACCACTACCAAGCACACGCTTTTCAACATTTAAAAATTTCTGTGCAATTAATTTAAAGAAAGTTATATGCTAATGTATTGGATAATTATATGCTTATATGCAGTGAAGGTGTTAAAGTCATCTAAGTTTTTTGGATTAAACTAAGTTGAGAACAACCATAGTTATAAATGGTTGATTTATTATTTATATTCCATCCTGATATTTCTGTTGAACATTAGTATTAGGACTCAAAGGGAAGCTTCAATTTTGTCTTTATACTAAATGGATGTCAGATATTTACATGATATGTTTCAGGTAGAACCAAATAATTTTGATTGATCATTAACCTACATCCCTTGAAACAAACTTGTATTTTAAGTTGATAAGTTGCTTACATGAAGAGGATTACATGTCAGATACAATAGACAACCAATCTCTGTAAAGGTGCACTCCTACAAGATTAATCAATTTTGTAAATAAGTGATTCCCTCAAATTCGAAGTTATCTTTCTTTAAAAGAAATCCATTTCCATTATACGGTTCACTTTTCTAAGCACCTTTTAGGGCATGCAGGAATAAATGGTGGTGGTGCTGACATTTCTGTTGTTGTAGTTAATAGAAGTGATTTATATATTTTTTACTCTAAAAACAGTAGCTTTGTTCAAATTTGCAATAAAAAATTATCCATTAGAATTATAGTGAAGTAAAAAAAATAAAAATCTCAGAAGAGGCATATGTTTCCCTGAGACTCACAAACAGTCTTTATGTCATTATCCATTTATTAAATTGGCCTGTAAGTACACTCTCAAAGTTCAGACAAATGATCTGCTTGCAGTATTAATCCCCCTGAATATGTTTAGACCAAAGCTTTATGACCTCTATTTATTATGGCAGACAATGCTACCAGAAAATATCCACTTTTAAAATCTTATTACTGTCAAATTCTTTATCTAGACCAGTGACTTGACATTCTCGCTTAAGTGAGCATTAAAGCTTTTGCCTTTTTAACCTCATGATCCTAGAGCATAAATCATTTATAACAGATTCAATTCTCTGTGTCTTTTCAGTGTTATTGGAGTCTTATCTTTCATTCTGGTCTAGGTTTTCAATTTAATGTAGGCCACGTACAGTCTTTCTCTCTCATTTCCTTCCTTCCTTCATTCGTCCTTCCTTTCCTCTCTCTCTCATAAATATATATATACACACATATGGATATATATGTATAAAAACATATGTGCATGTGTATATATGTGTAAAATATTACAAGGTAAAGAAGATAGATATAACCATTTATAACTGTTTTTAAACAAAGAAGAGGGCATTAACCTTTGTGATAACATAAATCATGTGCAATATTTTTATTTCTTTATTATATAATTTGAATTTCAGACATTTTGGCAAGTGACTGTATACTGAGTTAGTGTTCATGATTCTTTTGTGTCATAGCACTTGTGTTATCCTGGGAAAAATGAATGAAAATCTTTATTTTGCTTTGGTGCCATAAAAAAAATTCCCTGCATTTAAGGAAATAGATACCCCTACGCTTGAGAAAATAGACAACCTTACACAAAAGAAAATGTAGAACAAGGATGAGCCATTCTATTTCTTAAATTCAGTGGCTCATTCTTCAGTGGGACTGACATCTTGTAAAAAATAGGTTTTGCCAAAGACAATGACTATATTTGGGTGACTTAAATATAATCACTAGAAAGTATGTATATTGAGAGACTCTGCATTCTATGTCTTTTTTTAATATAAAAATACCCTAAAGTGTGCTATACTAAAAGCATAAAGAAGGAAATATAATTATGCCAAACAAACCCTATTATATATTATTATCACATATTAGTCTACTTCATATTATATATTATTAAGTTCTACGCTGCTTTATTATAGCATAGTAAAAATGAATTTATTTTCTGACACTTGACTAATATGTGATACACATTGTTGAAAATAATAACCATCTCAGTTGTCCAAATAAGTCCACGTTTTTTCCTTCTCAATTTTTTCCCCATACAATCTATCAGAAGACAGAGATGTGTTGTTTCTTTATCTTACTTTTCCATCTTGTCCACTATTATCATGTTATTTCTTGTCTAGAGATGCATTTTTACAGTGTTTCTCCTGCAGACAGGCTCAAGAGCAGGACATTCATTTCACAAAAATAAGAGTTTTAGATAATGATTTTTCATGAAGTTATTATAGGATATATGTGCCCTAGTTTTATTTTAAGGTGGGGCTAGGAATACAGAAAAGAGTGGTATAGTAACTGAAATCTTCCTTTTAAACATTTCTCAAAGGATCTGTAGAAAACTCTTATTTTCTCATAATTAGGTGTGAATGAAACTCTTCAAAGAAATGTAATGTTTCCTATGATCAAAATTTCTCAATAGTTTTGTGCTGGGTGAGAAACACTATATATTTCATCAATATTGTGGGTATTTGATATCATAACCAAATTTGAAAAATATGATTTAAAGAAGCAAATAAACTCTAAGTGCTTATCTCAGACCATTTTGATGTTGTTCATATAAGATAAATAAGATGCAATACTGTCTAATGAAGAAATTGAAATTAGTCCAGGTTTTACTTGTTAAGAGAAAGACTCTTCACTCTGTATTAATGAATTAAAAATGCATTTTTCTGGGTCAAAATTTGTCTTAATATTCTTATGTCTACAGGATGGATACATTTGTGGTTGGTTTTTTGTTTGTTTGTTTGTTTGTTTGTTTGTTTCATTAAATTCAATGTAATGCTGTTGATATATCAGTTTATTTATTACTCATTACTTAGTGAATAATTACCTATGAGGAAGACATTATTCAGGCCATCTGGCAAGTAATAACTACATCACTCTCAGGGCGCTCTTGATGCTTAAAATCATGTGGACTATACAACTGTCTGCAACAAAAAGGAAGTGAATGAGACTGGCCCTGTTGATACAATTGAAAAGGCAGAGGTTTGACCTAAAGCTGAAGTTGTCATTAAGGATATTTAACTGGTTTTTATATTCCCTTGGTTTTGAGTATTAATTTCATTCTGTGACTTTTTGTATCTATTTTTTGTTTAAGATTTTATTTATTTATTCGACAGAGACACAGTGTGAGAGGGAGCACAAGCAGGGGAGCAGGAGAGCAGGGAGCCCGATGTGGGCTATATAAATAGATCTTAGAGATTTTTCCACATGAGCATCTATAGAAATGGAAGCTGCATTGTTTTTCATTGTAGGGTGTGCTACAAAAACATACCTTTCTTCCACGCATTATTTTGATATTTTTGTTACTACTGGAAACAGAAAAACAAACAACATTGTGTATATATTTATAAATACAAATGGAAATATATACATTGAATAAATTACTAACAGTAAAATTGCCAGATTATCCTATAAAATGTTTCATTAGGTTCTGCAGCAACATGGGGATACCGCTCTCTAAATTCTCACAAGCAGGAGCATTATTAAGCTTTTAAATTTGCAACTATATAGTCAATACAAAATAGAACTTTGTTATTATTTGCACTTTGAAATTTGTTAATTAAAAAACAGAGTTGAGTATTCAAATGTTTCACGGCTTTTCTACTATTTTTTTTTTTTTCCTGCAAGCTATCTACTTATAAAATTTACCTTTTAGGGGTGCCTGGGTGGCTCAGTCGTTACTCATCTGCCTTCGCACAGGACCCTGGGATCAAGCCCTGTATCTAGCCCTGCATTGGGCTCCCTGCTCGGCAGGAAGCCTGTTTCTCCTCCTGCTCCCCTGCCTCTGTTCCCTCTCTCGCTGTCTCTCTCTGTCTGTCAAATGAATAAATATAATCTTTTTAAAAAGTTAAAAAAAATTACCTTTTAAAGTGATTCTTTGGGCGCCTGGGTGGCTCAGTGGGTTAGGCCGCTGCCTTCGGCTCAGGTCATGATCTCAGGGTCCTGGGATCGAGGCCCGCATCGGGCTCTCTGCTCAGCAGGGAGCCTGCTTCCTCCTCTCTCTCTGCCTGCCTCTCTGCCTGCTTGTGATTTCTCTCTGTCAAATAAATAAATAAAATCTTTAAAAAAAAAAATAAATAAATAAAGTGATTCTTTTTTCCAGAGAAAGTATGAGGAAAAATATATATTTCATACCCCTGCCTAATTATTTCTGTTATCCTTTATTCGAAACATAATAGATATTGAAAGAAATATCTGTATTACTTCTCCATTACCTTTTTGTTTGTCGTGGTTTTATTTTTTGATTTTTTAATTTGTATTTTTAAAAATTTTTATTTATTTAGAGAGCTAGAGAGAGAGTATGGTGTGGGGAGGGACAGGGGGAAGGGGAGGGAGAGAATCCCAAGCAGATTCTCCACACTGAGTGCACAGCTGGATGCACTGAGTGCACAGCTGGATGCACTGAGTGCACAGCTGGATGTGGGGCTTGACCCCAGAACCCCGAGATCATGGTGTGAGCTGAAATCCAGAGTCAGGTGCTCAAATGAGCGAGCCACCCAGGCACCCCATTTGCCATGTTTTTAGATTTAGTTTTAGGCTTTCAAAAACACAGAGATGGGGCGCCTGGGTGGCTCAGTGGATTAAGCCACTGCCTTCGGCTCAGGTCATGATCTCAGTGTCCTGGGATCGAGCCCCGCATCGGGCTCTTTGCTCAGCGGGAGCCTGCTTCTCTCTCTCTCTGCCTGACTCTCCGCCTACTTGTGATCTCTCTCTCTGTCAAATAAATAAAAAAAAAAACAAAAACAAAAAAGAGATATAAATAAATATTTAACCAAAAATAAAGAAAATAAGAAGTAGCAATAATTTTAAAATTGCATAGCATCATGAAGACATGCTTTTGCTGTATTTTATAAATATTCATCCCAAACCCATTTGTTTTCAAGGCAATATAATTTTAGTAAGCAACTTCATGCCTGAAGAGTTAACAATTTTATTTATGACATTTTCCCCTTAGCTTTTTGATAAACAGATTTATCTGACATGCCTTGTCATGTGTGTCATGCATCCCTTATATACCATGGATATACAGACTATGGTTTGACACGGCATATCATAGACAAAGTAGTTTACTGAAAAGCGGTTATAGACAGACTAGTCAGCAGAAATTTTCCCATAAAAAATCCATATGGATAGGTAGATCATCAGAAAATAGAAGATTTAACATTTTTCAAGTAGTCACATCTACAGATCTCTCCTTAGGGCTGGACTATCCTGCTCACTTAAAAAAAAAATTATAGTGATTTATTCATCATATAAAAACTTCTGAGTCTATAAATATAGAATAGAAATTCTGCCCAAATAATTTCATTTTTTTCTCATTCGTTATCTCCTTAAAGTAAATTGATGGACTTGGTGAACGCTTTGAGAACCGATGAACAAATAGAACAAATATAAGTCGTCCCTATGGGCATCTCTCCCAGTGAAGGACGAAGGGCATCCCTCTGTCAGTGAACAAAATCAGTTATAGTAGCTCAGCATAGGATGTGAACTCTAAAGAGAACTTTTATTAATCTGTGGAGAAAGCCAAACTACTTTGGAAACTAATTCAGAGATGAAAATCAAACCAAAACCCCACAATTTTTATAGACCACAAATATATATTAATGATATTTTTATAAATGAATGAATAATGTTTTCATCTAAAATTAGAGCTGAAAATAAAACTTTACAATATAATTTGCAATAGTTTGTTATGTGTATAACAATTCAAGTGCAGTGCTTTTTCTTCATTAATGACAGAAATTAATAATGATTTTATGTGGCTACATTGTGAACTTATTAATATAATAAGTGGATTTTCATTGGTTTGTTTTGTTTCATTCTTTATATTTTGTATTTTGTTGTACTGAGGATATGTGGGTGTATGTGTGTGTGTATTTAATATATATATCTCACTAGTATTATAAAACCCCTAATATTTTAAGACATGTTAAGTTCATTATAAATATTTGTTTTGTTTAGAGGTTTTCATTTGCTCATACTAAATATGATAATATTTAATTCATCTCAAGACAAAGAATATAAGATTGAAAACTTTAAGACTATCAGCCAAGGGCATCTATTTGATCTTTAGATCAAATTGAGGAAAGCATGGTCCTTACCCATAAGAACTTACGAAGTTGAAGAGATAAACACATACACATTTTAACTATAATCCAAGTGTAATCAGGACTAGGTAGACAGCTATAAAAATTGTCAGGTGAAACCATAAAAGATTGTGTTTAACTTTGCTTATCCAAAGTTGACAATGATTTCAAAGAGGAGGCAATGCTCGATTTAGTGTGTGCACAAAGACTTTATAGGCAAAGAGAGAAGCCATAGGATGGCAAATCCACTGATTTTATGGTTCTGCTCTCCTGTCAGTTTCCCCTGGTAGATATTTCCTCATCCTTCTCATCAGTACAGGACTACAGATACCTATCATCATTAGAGCACAGCTTGCACACAAATATATGCTGAGTTGTTTATTCTGGGCTCAGTAATGGCACATCCACATGAATGGGTTCAGATTTCTTCAATTTATTATGTAAGTCTGGAGGGACGGTAAATGTACCATGTGATTATAAAGCATGCCTTATGTTACTCTGCAGCCTAACTGAAAAGTAGAAATTATGATCTAAGAAGGTATGATTTAGAGGTATAATATAAGGGAAAGATAGGAACAGATGCACATTTTGTAACCATAATTGTGCCAGCAATTTGGATATTGAAGTAGGAAAAAAGCAGAAAAAAGAAGTTAAAAATTATCAGGAAATAATCTGGTTGCTAGATGATGTAAACTGAACTGTTTTGGATAGACATTTCATACAGTTTTAAGACATTTTGTTGATTGGCATATAGTGTGCTAGGTCTAGTGCAGTAGCAGACCTGATTTCTGCAGCAAGACCAGGAATTGAATTCTTTGATACTTAACAACTATAAACTGCAAAATATTCATGTCTTCAAAACTCAGTTTTTTCCTTCCTAAAAATGGAATAATTTTTTTTTTTTTAATTTAGAGATTTACTTGAAGAATTTAGTAAATGAAATATAAGTGCCCGGAATGGAGCAGCTATTCAATAAAAGTTTGTTGGAATGATAAATGAACAAAAGAGAGGGAAGAGGCAACTAGAGCTTTGAGGCTAGAGACCATTAGACCTTTATTTCTGATTATTTGTTTTGCCCATTTATTAACCGCAATTAATGGCTTATTACACATCTCCTCCCATTGACTAAATAAACATGTACAGAACAGCCATATGGTCAGTTCCAGAAATGCTGGTAGTCTGTACCTCATTATTCATTTTGCTGTGCTTTATACTAAAGATGCCTTTTCTTTGGGATATGTCTTCATTTTTGGCTCATATGTTCTTAGATCAAAAAGTCTTTGGAGGCAACTGTTTAGATTTTGTCTTTATGCCTCCTTTGACTTCGCTTCTGCTTCTGACAGACTTGGCAATGGGAATTCATCCCTAAGATGTGGGTAGGAATTTCTGCATTTTCGCAAATTGATCTTTTCTTCACATATGGCCAAAGCAGTTGAGTTTGAGATTAAGGGGGAGCCATTTCTGAACCTTTTCCTTGTAGAGCCGGATTGAACTGGATTAGGTTTTAAGCCTTTCATCTACTTCTCGCATTAAATTCTATCAAAAGAAGCTATTAGTGAGGGACTAGAATTTACAATAGCATTATTTTATTAGCTTTGATATACAATCAAGGTCATGTGTAGGAAAGAGAGGATAAGTCAGCACTGGGGAATGAGGAGAGAAAGGATAGGATATCTAAACGTTTACTTCCATTATTAAGGATAGTCTTTGAAAAAGATGGCATTATATTATATAGTAACTACTTTCCAAATGCAACTGTTATTTCTGATAAAAGAAATTTCTTATAAAAGAACAAAAAAGGTATTTTTGGACTATGACAAATAGGCTAAAATTAATTATGACCTATACCAATCACATTTACATATATATGTATCACACACACACACACACACACACACACACACACACACACATATAATCACACTATAGCATCCATATTTTAAGAAGATTTGACTAAGGGGCGCCTAGGTGGCTCAGAGGATTAAGCCTCTGCCTTCGGCTCAGGTCATGATCTCAGGGCTCTGGGATCGAGCCCCGCATCGGGCTCTCTGCTCAGCACGGAGCCTGCTTCCCTTCCTCTCTCTCTGCCTGCCTCTGCCTACTTGGGATCTCTGTCTGCCAAATAAATAAATAAAATCTTTAAAAAAAATAAGAAATAAAAATAAAAATAAAAAAAAGAAGACTTGACTAAGCATGATGATTATACATGCCTTTTTTTTTCTTCCCCTGTGTCATGTTTGATAGCAGTTTTATCTAAAGTGTCTCCCTCACTTTCAGTTTTTGGGAGATACACTTCAAATGTTTATCTCGACTCCCTTCAAAGAATGCTTCAATACATGTTTATTCTAGGTCGAATTCTTTTAATTTAGAGTTAGGATACTCAGCATCTAATTTTAATGGAAATTTCCCTCAAACCTACCAGTGCTTCTCATTTATTCACTATAAAAAATGATGTAATACTTAATGTATCCAATCATGTAGTTTTGTTCCTTTATAAATCAAACATGCAAACACAATGAATAAATAAGCAGTCAGTTGGTAGATTCATGGCAATGAAAGGGGTGTAGAACATTTGTTCAGCTTGACAGGTACAAACATTTCTCTACTGATGATTTATATAAATGTCCAAGGTGTATTCATTTTACTGAGAGAAAAAAATTGCAGAAACCATAAAGTGCAAGGGAAAGTGTGTGTTATTGGAAGGTCTGATATTATATATAAGTTATAACATGAATATTTCAGAGTGACTTTGATAGTCCTACAACTGTAGTTTCTCAAAAAGAGAACCCAGGATAGTCTCTGTGATTATTTAAAACAAATCCAACCCAAGGTTGCAATATATTATTTTTATAGTTTTCTGGTGCTAGAGAGTTTAAGTAGAAATATTTCTAAGCCTATCAAATTTCTAAAACCACAATATAAAGCTTACAAAGATCTATGATATGGGAGGAATACATATGCAATCAGGTATCCTTGATCAAATTTAGGGAGAAAGAAAATTATACTTCCAGTACAAAGATCCCTGAGAGGAAATATCTCAATTTCTTCAATAAAAATGCTGAAAGCACTGGAGACAAAAATATCTCCTAACTATCAAATGTGTTCCTGCTATAATTTGTATTGTTAATAGAATGTTTGGTTTCTATAAAACTGGGAACAAAAAGATTCCTTTTTAACATAAAAACAAAGAAAAGTACACTTTTGCATATATTAGCTAGGAAAGTGCAACCTGAGACAAAGGTTTAGACATATTATAGCAGGACATAGATTCGAGGAAGAGGAAGGAGAGTGAAACAAGAAAGGAGAGAAAGGTAATACCAAGAGGTTGTATTCAGTTGGCCACGTTGAGGACAACTGGTGCTGAGTTCCTGTAGGTCATTATGAGGGGTCTCATGAGACATAACAGAATTGTCTGCTCTAGAGAGCAATAGATGGAGGTTTTTATTTATTGGCTGCAACCCCTGAAGAGTCCACTGTTACCCCAAAGATCTTAAATCTCCAATACTTCGGATTGCTCATACCTCCTCCCTTTTAGTGTCACCTAGGAGACACCGTGGCTGTGGTGGTCTGGAGGCTTTGTGGAGTGGTTTGGAGGAGTGGTGTGTGTCTGTGGCTGTGGTGGTTTGGAGTTGTGAGGTTACGGTGACATTTTCTTCATACTGCCTTTCCCCAGATGCTCTTGGCCTTCCTCCTCTGGTCATGGGACAGGGAGAAAGCACAGAGAAAGATAATGTCTACTCATTTAATTGAGACAGATTAAATCCCTTCTTGGTTAACCCACATCTATGGGCTCGATGTGGGCAAAAAATGTCTCGTTCTTGTACAAATCCCTAGAAATTGACTTTCTCTTGTGCTACCCAGCAGTGCTTTCCTCTGACCCGTACCTCTCAGCCTGCACACAACAGCTTTGTACAGCTTCACACACCCACAGGAACGTTGTTTGAAGAAGGTGGAAGTTCCTGATCTCATCTCCTTTCTTCACTCAGTTCTTTCTCAGACTCATCGTTTTTATCACGTCCAGGCCGCACGAAGTGCTGGGATCCGTGGTCACCATCCTGCCCTTTTTCTATGTGGAAGTTTTCAATTGCGTGTCTTGCCAAGATTTAAAGAGTTAGTAAAATGGATGCTGCAGTAGGCTACCCAGCTCACCCTCAGAAATGAAGAGCTTATTCCTTCCTATAGTTGCTGGGGATGTTGCTGGAAAATGGCCGTCAGTTCTCAGCCTTCTTAGGAATCTCCTGATTAAATGCTCTTCCCAAAGTTGTGCCTCCTCCACGTGCAGCCCTACATTCAGTAACTTCACACTGTGCAGGTGTAACAGTGTGACCTTTCAACTTAGGTCAGCTCTGAAGGTCCATCAGACTTAAAAGCTTTCTGTATGGTTGATTGGGTCCTTCGTTGCAATTGCCTTGCACCGCAACTCAACTTCTCCCTCTACCCATTCTTAATTCCTTGCCCTTACTTCCGCACGCGTTGGTCTCAGTAGTGCTTCCTAATAAACATCCTTTTATTGTACAAAACTCGACCTGAGGACAATGGCAACAATTCCTCCACTCTTGAGGGTAGGGACAATCATCTCTCCAGAATGTCATACTACTCTGAAGAGTCACCCTTCTTTCTGGCATGGAAGGGGAGCGATGCTGGTGAATTTAGTGCCAGTTTTGTAGCTTTTAAGTCTCATGGAGTGGAGGTTGTCATCTTTAGTATCTCTCTGAACACAGAATTGAGGAATAATTTTCCCTTTTTTATCCTCAGAAAAATCCATTGTGTTAGTCCCAGTTACTGGACAATAAAAAACGCTCAACATCTGGTTACCTTTTCATTTTTTTCCTCTTCTTCTTTATGAGGGCACCAGATCTTCGGTACAAGGTTGTTTATTTTTCTCCCTCAAGACAACAAATAAATATTGACTTTCATTATAATTATGAAACTACAATGGCCAATTAAATTGAGCATAAGTAATCTAATGCATGATTTGTGCACATGTTCAACACATATTAACATTTAAGTTTATGTATTTAATAAGTCATTAGCAACACAAGTATATGTCTTAACTTTTATTAAGCTTAAAAACCCGTTTCTATTTTTCTTCAATAAGCAAACAAAAACAAACTATTTCTTAAGTGACCATTCAGATTTTCATTATAACATGTCACTACTCCTTTGCTTGTATGTTCGATATTATACTGCTTTGTCTTCATTTACCCTTCAGTTACTGAGGTGAAAATTCTGACCTAGAGCATACTAATTACTTGGCTTATTAGCTTCACATTATATCAGTAATGGGGTGATAGCCAGCATAATTACTATGACTTGAAAAATTATGCTTTGCTTTAGTATCATGAACTCTGAGATGTTCTCTATTTTTTACAACTCTTCTAAGGTTGTTAAGCAGAATTTTTACATGCTTAACTTTTAAGAAAAAGAGATTTCAGAATATTTTCCTTTTGAAACACCTTTTTAATATTCAAATAAACTCTGTATAGAATAACAAAAGTAATACAGTTGGAATTTCAATAACATCTTTTATCTTTTAAACTCTAAGCTTATTTTGTGTGGATTTTCTCATTTAATAGATTTTTTATTAAATTGTGTGAAATTTTAGGTTGTTTGTAGTCAATTTATATTAGAAAATAATTTCCAGTTCTTGGATATGTAATACAATATGAAAGTGATCTACTTGGAACATTCAACAATTGATTTCTAGAACTGATTCACCATGTGGCTAGTTTATGTCCATCAACAAACCACATGTGCCTTTCCTAAATCTTCATGCTTACTTATCTGACGGGGATGAGATATAGGGCAGAAGTAACCATTCCTGTCTTGCTAGAAACAGCAAGTCATTTCTCTATTTTTTAGAGATGATGGAATCATATAGGCAGAAATTCATTGAAAACAAGTAGGTTGCTATACTATGTAAGACTCTTAGAATGTTTATTAGCATTTTAAAGAAAATGTTGAGAAAAAACCAGGGATTTTATTTTTCTTAGGTGCTATGCCTGCAGTTCACTAGGGATAGTTATAATTTTGTTCATTATAACAGGGTTTCATGCATTCTTGCAGTGACTCATGTAAGCTACTCATGCATCCATTTATTTTATTCTGTTTAATATAATTAATATAGTGGATGACAATAAATCTTCAAGCTGCAACAGAATTGATCAAATGAAGGATAAGGGAGGGGGATAAATTTTAGTTGGGTAAAAGAAGCAAATATTCCATGTATAAAAATAAGTGAAACTGCCAAGATTAATTAATGGATTAATTAAGTGAATACTCACTACATGTCCATTTTGTGCAAGACATTTTTTTAAGTGTTGGAGAGACAGCAAAAAAACAAAGCAAAATAAGGTCCTGTCCACATGGAGATTCAATTACAATTTGGGAGTAGGAAAAAACTATGTAAAATGAATGTGAATATAGACTCCTGAACATATCCATAGAAATATGGGAAAAGGAAAGGGATGCTGAGAAGAGAAATTGCTATTATAAAATGGGATCATTAAGGTAGGACTTACTCAGAACCAATCACTGCTTAACAAATCATGTCAAAACAACAGTTGTTAGGGTTCATGAGAGTTTGGGCCACGAGCTAAATCTGTGGGTCTGAACCATAGTTAGTTGATCTTGGCTAGACTCATTCATGCCTCACATGGCGGGTTGTCTCCCTCACATATCTGGATATTTTCAGGCTATCGACAAAAATGTCTTGACCATGTATATATGTATCTATCATCTCAAAGGCTAACTCAAAATTGTTCATTTGGCCACTTGGCAGAGGTTCAAAGGTGTGAGTAAACGCATGTGAGGACTTGTGCAGTGCAGGCTTGAAACCGACACAGCCATTCCCATGACATCTGTGGGTCAAAGCAAGCCACAAGGACAGTTCCGTTGTAATGGGTGAGGAAACAGATTCTTCCACTCAATGAAGGGACTGCAAAAGACTATCATTCAGTGGCGTGTGTCAAGTCAGGGAAAAGCTCACCACCATTTTCTTTCCATCTATCGCTGTGAGATTAAGCAAAATCTGGAAGGGTTAAGAAACTAAGCAGATCTTAGATTTGGGGCTAATAAGTTAAAAAAAACACATAATTAATATGTCACTACTTTCTGAAGGATATTCTATATATTCCTCAAGTCAAAACTGGAAAAAATGCTATAAATACAGGTCAACATATAGGCAACATATTTAACAATATCAAAGTGAAATGGAAAATAAGGCTTTTAGGGCATTTTTCTGTACTCACTCATTCAATTAAAATTACCCATTGTGTCCCTACGAGAATTCTGCCATGCAGCAGGAAAGTAGAGTGTTCTCATGCGGTAGAGAATTTTATTTACCTAATCCTCACTGTGGGTCCAGACTTGCTTTCTTCATCTAATGGTCCATGTGGGTCACCATTGCCTCCTTTTCAGAAGCTTGTGTGATTTTATTTATTTAAAAAATTTTTTAAAGATGTATTTATTTATTTGAGAGAGAGAGAGAGGGAGACAGTGGGAGCCAGGAGAGGAACATAGGGAGAAAGAGAGAGTCTCCAGAAGACTGCCCACCGTGTGGAGCCTGAGTGACGTGGGCCCCATCCCATGACTCACGGGATCATGACTTGAGCCGAAATGACAAGCCAGGCACGTAACGGACTGAGCCACTCAGGCACCCCAAGAAGCTTGTACGGTTTTTAATATAAAGACACAAAAAACCAAAAACCCCCCAAATAAAAATATCCTAAATGTCATGCTAGGAGAAATATAATACAAGTAAGCACAGGCAATATCCATGGAGGAAAGTCAAGAAAAATATCTGGAAGAAATTTTTGAGCTAAGACCTGAGGATGAGTAAAGGTTGGCCAAACAGATATGTGGGGACAGGATGCGCTGTGCCCTAGGAGCTGCAAATCACCTAATGTGACCAGAGGTCTTGAAGACACAGACAGTGTGGCAGGAATGTTAATAGTCTCACATCTGTGTGTTTGTCTTTAAGTGAATGTTGCCCATTTAAAGGCCATCAGTGATTTTAAACCTTAAGCTTTAGTAAATATGACCATATCAATTTTTTTTTTCCCTTTGGCATGTCATTATGCCTTGTGTTAGCTTTAGCAATCACTGGCTACAGAGAAATTAGCAAATAATAGGCTTGGGGGAACAAACAAATGGCTGCCATGGAAACCTTGGTAAACAGGTCGTGGGAGCCTCACTGTGTTTGCTGCAGCAGTAGACCATAAGCCATGTGCTTTTTCCTGGAATTTCAGATGAGAGAGAAACAAGGGGAAAAACCCTAAGAGAGATATGTGGATCCAGTGAAACAATATGAAATGGAAGATACTTAATAACAATATTTCCTGTTTTCACTGATATGTTCAGCCAGTTCTGCAAGCTACATCTTTTTTTTTTTTTTTTTTTTTTTTTAAAGATTTTATTTATTTATATGACAGACAGAAATCACAAGTAGGCAGAGAAGCAGGCAGAGAGAGAGGAAGGAAGCAGGCTCCCCGATGAGCAGAGAGCCGGATGTGGGGTTTGATCCCAGGACCCTGGGATCATGACCTGAGCTGAAGGCAGAGGCTTTAACCCACTGAGCCACCCAGGCGCCCGCAAGCTACATCTTTAAAGGTCAAAAATAGCTGAGTTCCACATAAGCTATGGAAGGATAAGAATATTCTGGAATTAAAATGTTAGTTCAACACAAGACTAGTTGTGCTAGATTAGCAGTAAAATTCTTTTCCTGTTAGTGTTTTAAAGTTATTTTGGTCAATTAGAGTAATCTTAACCATATGGTAATAAGTTGGCTCTGGATTTGTTACTTTCAGAAGCCATCATCATTAGTTTTTATGTCAGAGCTTCATGCATAGAGGAGTGGTTAATTTTTAAAAAGAAATAAAGGCCTATATTCTTTTTAAAAGTGTATTCCATTTTCACGAACTTTGGTAGAAAAATGAAACAATGAAATTCTTAAATTACTGCAAATCCAAAAGGAGAGAAAGACATTACACAGCCCTTTGCCTTTAATATTCGGTCTCTGGGTATTACATTTATTCAGAAAAATCAAAGAAGAACTAAAGCTTCTTAGGGAGAAAATGCTGCACTCTTAAATATCAGAAGTAATCATTAGCTAGAGAAAGGGAGAATTTTCCTTCTCAAAGAGAGTTAGATCTTAAAAGACAAAATAGAGAACTATTTAGGAGAAAATGAGATCTTGAGGGCATGGTAGATGAGTGGGAAAAAAAAAAAAAAATGGATATGCAACCTGAGCTGTGTTCTTTAAAGTGGGCTTAGGAAAAAGGACAATGTTAGACTGTTGCTAGATCAGGGCTACTATCTGCGCCTAACACATAAAATGAGACAAAATATCAGAGAGCAGAATCCAGTGACTAGGCTGGAAGGAACCAAGTTTCAAGTTGTCTTCAAGTTGGGGAGAGTTCTTTGTCAAAGAACAATTAGGTAACACTAATGTCTAGTTAGTCAGGAGAACTAATGTGCAAGAACTATGTGGTCATCAGACTGTAGATGTGAATTTCAGCCAAAGGAGAGGATGCTTCTGAGTGAGAAGGGCAGCGTTTACACATTGATTCCAAAATTGGGGGGTAGTTTACCTTTTTGAACCACAGATCTAAATGTTTCATTTAGAGTCCTTTGATAACTCATGACAATGTATGCGAGATGGGTACTACTATTATGCAATCTGGCAGAGAAACTTAGTGTTTCCCAGGTTCCCATTGCTAAAAAATGTCAGACCTGAAAGTTAAATTAAGCCAATTAAGCATTAGAGCATATACTCCTAATTCATGTTCTAGAGAAAGTCCCTGAGCAGAAGTTTGCCGAGCACTACTGTTTAAGGGTCTGGGAGTGGAAAGGACAGGTGGGGACTTTTGGTAGATGTTGAAGACCTCACACTAAAATCCATTCATGCAAATGCAAAAGGCAAGTATTATATGCTCAAAATACATAGTCTTCTGATAATGGAATTTAACAAGGATCTTGAGATTAAATTCTTAGGTTTAAGTAAAGCATTGTATAAATATCATGGATCTTGTGTTAACTTCTCTACATTTTTCTCTATCCAGGTTTTTCCCGTGATAAACCAGTAAGATTTCATTATGTAATAAGATTCAACACAAGACTAAGACAGCTCATTAAGGTAGTTCTGGGTGTTTTGGAGACGAAATAAAAAGGTGGTTATATTGGGGGCCCCTAGACGGCTCATCGGTTAAACACCCAACTCTTGATTTCAGCTGAGGTCATGCTCTCAGGGTCATGAATCAAGCCCCGTGTTGTGTTGTGCTCTGCTATGGGTATGGAGCCTGTTTAAGATTTTCTGTCTCTCTTTCCCTCTACCCCTCTCTCTAAAATATATATATATATTTTAAAAGGTGGTTATGTTGGAATTTTATTATGAAAATGAAGTCTCATATCCTATATTCTTATTGAAAGGGACATCTCATCTCTTCACATGGGTGGGATTCCAGAACATTTTTTTCAGGAAAGGAACCTACAAAACAATGAAGATTAAAATGAGTACCAACATTTCACCATAAAGAGATGATTTTAACCGAATATTTGTAAAGGTGATAGCACAATTAAACCTACCATGGTTTGTCCATTTCTAAGCAACATAGTCTTTTGCTTGTGAGTGCTGTATGAACTTGCACTGCATTTGTTTTAGAAGTGACCTGAAACCTAATGCCAAACAAACACCCCCCCCCCAACACTTGTAATATGCATTCTAACCTATCATGCCTGTCAAAGTAGTTGGCAGGTGCTATATAAATATTCAGATACATAGAATCTATGAATATTTATGTGCTATAGTTGCATTTATTTTTACATACCTTATAAATAAATAGGCAAAGAGCTGCAAAAGAGAACAATTTAGTCATGTCAGGTGGTCTATAAATAAATTCATCGATGTGTGTGATATGTATTCCAAATTAATTTAAACCAGAATACTGAACATTTTTATGATAAATTACATAACTAAAGCATTTAAAAAAATCTGAGTCTAAAGAGTTAACTTGGTTATCCTAACAGAAATGACTATTTTAAAATTTATCTCCATGGATTAAGAGACTATTGCTTTCATCTGTGAAAATAATTAGAAAAAACAAGTGTTCTGTTTTTATTTCTTTTTGTGCATGAAATTAAGCAGTATCTAGGCAGGTAACCAAATAAATGGAGATCCTCTGGAAGGAATTCTGTGGGAATAATATTTATGTGCAAAGAAATGTGAATCATCACTCCTGAGGTCTCTTTCTACATAAATTGACAGAATGATACATTATCAGCTCATTGGGGTAGAAGATGATGATGGTGCCATTTCACTAATGGGACCACTGTGTGGGATAATGGGCATTGCTCAAAAACTGACATACTTTTAATAAGAAAATATTTAACTTCATTGTTGTCAGGGTCTTGGCAGTCATTTTAGTATGGATTTAAGGACTTGGGGTTTCTAATTTACAAGAAGACAAAGATCAATCTGATTTCAGTAAATTGGGAGCTTTTGTTTTCCTTATGAGATCAAAGTATCAAATGGTAAACCAGCAACATCAGTCCTCAGTTCTGACTCAAACGTGCGTATTTCATTGAAGACTCATGTAGGCCATAAGAAAGTCATCTAAACTTTCTTCTGCACTAAGTAATTCAATCCTTATATGCTTCCAGATGCATCGGAGTTCAAATGACCCACATCATATACTGTGGATAGGGCTTATGAAGAGGGAATGAAGGACAATCTTGACAAATCTCAACATTAAAATATACATCATTCTTCCAGAGAAGTTCCTTCCCATAACTTCCTTGGTGTCCTCTGTGTCTTTTAACAGCTAATCTGGAAACTCTACTGGATTTTATTAGATATCCCAGCAAGTGTTTCCTCCCTCTGTGTTAAGCATTAAGCTTTCAAATTGTACCCAAAATAATATAGGTTTTATTTGATTTTCATATGGAACAGTAGTTATAGTTATGGACATTTATTAGAAAATGATATTCTGGCAGAAATTTCTAACAGTGCCGAAACAATTTCTAATTTCTGATGTTTTAAGAGAATAGCTCCTGATTGTGGTGAAATCACGCTAACACTAGAGACTTTGGATACAATTTTCATCACCTGTAACTTGCCTAAATTAAATGTAATTTGGGGGAATTTCAACTTTTATTTCCCCAGAAAAATAGTCTACAAACTTCAATAGATTTTTCAGAGGGCATATAGACCACAAAAAATTCAGAAACACTCATTAAGATATTCATAACTACATGAACATATTTGGAAAACTAATTTAAAGCTTTTTGGTGTAATTTTTATACTCAAGCCAACATATTTTTATTGTCTAGTTTGCTGCACATAGTTTAGAGTTTGATCAATGGGAATTTCTTTCAGATTAATCCAGGAAATAGACTTTCTACCGCAACAAGTAGAACGCCTGCCCAGAACATTGTAACTTGATGATCACACAATTCATAAGCGAAAATTTTAAAAATTTTTAAATTTTTATGAATTACACAATTCATAAGAGAAAATGTTTTAAAAAGCTATCTTTATCATTATCATTGCTTAACTCCTACTGTAGAAAATCATTTTATAAAAGGTGATGAAGTGTCCTGGTTGAGAACTTGATGTATTGTATCCCCTACCTAGTGCTTCTAAAGGAAACATTGCTTCTAGAGGAAACAATTCTGAGTATGAAATAACGAACTTGAAATTGAACTTTCTGAAGAGTCAGTCTGTTCACTGGAAACTGTTTATTTCCCATGACTTAAATGGTGTTCTTATGGACAATAAAACACACAATGTGAATGGTTTTCCTGAAATGTTTGAGAGGGTCACTGAAACTGTGTAAGAGATAAATGCATTAACTTAAGAAAATGCTTCGTAGTCCTTGAGAAATCTGCAACTTTTAAAAAGTACACATGCCACTTTAGATCTTAGAGTTATAGAGGCTTTTGTTTGGTAGATCATAACAGAAGTTTACTGCACGGAATATTTACTTTCATTTTTAGAAATAGGAAGGTGAGGACAAGCTTTGAAGGATGCATGAGGCATTAAACCGTGTCCTACTCAGTCAGGCTTATCAAGTCAAATCAATTTTAGTTAATATTCTTTGCTCAAAATGTTATATATTTATAAATATAAAGTTGCTCAAAGTGCCCATTATGTATTAATTATGGAATATACTCCAAACTGTATTTGAATTTTGAAAAATGACTTATTCATAGAGGGAAACTTTGGGATTTATCAAGGTGATCTGTACAAGGTGATTACTGTATCAAGGTGATTAGTACAGTAATCTCTTACCTGTGTTCTTGGGATTCTTATAGCATATACTAAGATGTCTTGTGCAGAAATAATATTCCCAGATAAACAAAGTTTTCAGAAAAGCTTGGATAAATAAAATTAGATGGATTTTTCAGAGCCTTTAAAATTATTTTATATATTATATATAATACATGTTAGATGTATAATGTACCATAAACACACATGTATTATGATATACAGTGTTGTATATATATTCAAGCAGGGACTTCTAACAATGCAGAAACAATTTCCAATTCTTGATGTTTTCAAAGAAGAGTCCTTAAATTTTGGTGAACACCGTAGTAGCATTTGAAGTCTTGAACACACCTTCTCCGGACCTATGAGCCTCCTAAATTAAGTGTATTTTTTTTCTTTTAATTTCAATATTTTTTTTTTTCTGGAGAAATGATCCACAAAATTCAACTTTTTTTTTTTTTTTTTTTGTGACTTATTTATTTGAGAGAGTGAGAAAGACAGCGAGCAGGGGGAGGAATGGCTGATGGAAGGAGCAGACTTCCCGCTGAGAGAGAGCCCAGTGGAGACTCAATCCCAAATCCTTGAGATCATGACCTGAGCCAAACCCTGTTGCTTAACTGACTGAACCACCCAGTTGCCCTGAAATTCAACTTTCTAATTAAGGTACTTCCTTTCACAGAGCACTTGCTATTAGCATTTATTAGGACCAGATACCCTTTAGATCTTCTTTGGGAACTCTCACTTGCACACGCAGGTCTTTTTGACAATTGTGTTGTTGGTGTTGGATGCAGGAAGTGATCACTTAGAAGCATGAGGATGGACATCAAAAAGCTGCTGAACCCAGGATCTCCTCATAACCTACCTGCAGAGAGAGTTGTAAAACAATTAAGAAAATTAATAAGATTTGATTTGATTTAGAAGCCCAGCTAAAAAGGAATTTCCAAGTTACAATTATTTCGTGAGACAATCAATACTAGTGAAAATCTTTAGTCAAAGGACTAGACCAGGAGAAATATCTTTTGGTAACACAGCACTGTTATGTTAGAAATCAATAAGCAAAAGTTATCTGAGTGGTCAGTTGGACCCATCAGAGAATTAAGGAAACTTGTCTAGGGAAGAGACAATGAGAAAAGAGTGTATAAATATGTCTTTATCATCTTTTGAAGAAATAGAGCATGATAAGTTATATTTAAAGGTAAGGTGACAATCTCTTTGTGACCCGGTCATTATTTTTGATTAAAATCCAATTATTATTAAGTTTTTATTGTTTAAGTATTAAGCAATAAAGGTGGCATACTTAAAGGTGTACACAACATTAGCCCAAGTGTATTTTTTTTTTTTAAGATTTTATTTATTTATTTGACAGAAATCACAAGCAGGCAGAGAGACAGGCAGAGAGAGAGGAGGAAGCAGGCTCCCTGCTGAGCAGAGAGCCCGATGCGGGGCTCGATCCCAGGACCCTGGGATCATGACCTGAGCCGAAGGCAGCGGCTTAACCCACTGAGCCACCCAGGCGCCCCAGCCCAAGTGTATTTTAAATAGATAGCTACCTGTACACATTAATACATGATATCCTGCCTCACTTTCACAAGTGGAAAAGAGATGTATAAGATTAATGAGGGGTGGAAAATTATGTACGTACATGCCACTTTGTTAAGAGTCTTAATGGTAGTCTGGAAATTAAAGCTTAGTTATTAATTACTCCAAAATAACCTCTTTTACTAAGCAGTTTAACACCTAGAAAGTAATTCTGAGATTTCCTTATTAATCTGATCTCCACTAAGACCATGTACTAAGCTACTATTCAATTTTTGTTTTTGATAGGTTGCATTGCCATTTCAGATTTGGGATAAAATTCAGATTGAGCACAACACCCAACAATAGTAAAAGTCATTGAAATTTTAATGTTGACTTGAGAATTTGAGGTGGTAGCTTATCTCTATATATCCAGGATCCTTGAACCAAATCCAGGCAATGAAAGTACTTCAGAATGTTCTTAGGGAACATAAAAGCACCAATTCAAAGGGAATAAGACTGATAAAGATGACTTATGATTCAAGTTAATGGAAAAAAACAGACCTATTTTTTAAGAGTAGTGAAATCCATTCTTGAATTCATACAGTTCTCTGTAAAAATAAATAAAATCACTTTAAGTGTCAGATCTATGTAGTCAGGTTTCCATGAGTCTTAAATTTGATACAAAGTTTTCTGGCAAAAACATAGAGATTATAATACAGCAAGCACTTTCCAATATCTATATTTACATTTGATAAGGTGCCATGGGTACACTTTAATCTTTTATTTTTATTTCTTTTTATTTTAATTCCCGTATTGCAGCCATATAGTGTTGAATTAGTTTCAGGTGTTCAATATAGTGATTTGACAATTCTATACATTACTCTGCTCATCATGGAAAGTACTCTTAGTCCCCTTACTTTGATCCTTTTTTTAAATTTCAGATTTCATAGCATACTGGATAATAAAATGTATGCTAAAAGTTTAAAAGTTTGTATTTGTAAAATACTTAGAAATTACTTGGGACAATTTGTAAAAGGCATAGATAAAATTATTTTTTAAAATATATTGTCTAAACTCTACTATTTTTTGCTTTCTCAGACATCCAATTGGTACATTTCTCATTCCTAGTATAAAGTTAATTATTATACCAAACTGGACCTAAAGTAAATGCCAAGTTACAATAGGTAAATATTCCTATATTGAAATTTCAGTTTAACTTTATTAATATCATAAGCAGATTACAGGGAAACCATAAGATATAGTCAATGAAGAAGCTGAAAATAAGAGAAATTGTGTTGCCCTTTGAGTTAACTCATAAAATAATCTGTGATAAAATCTTTCAAAATCTTCTTAAAAGAGAAAGAATAACTGAAGGGGAAGAAAAGTCTATGTTGATAATGTGAATAATGTATTATTCACAAATATGCACTCACAGGCAATAAACAATTGAAAAAAATCATAGAAGACATTTTGACAGTGCTTCTTTGACTTGCTATAAGTTGTAAGAAACAAAGTCATTTAAATAGTATGGAGAAAATGATTTTGCTTGAAGGGCTTCCCTGTAAGGACAAATTTTTACTTTGTTTCTCTTTGTAGAATACTTCATGCTTCTCACTGTATAAACTAACACAGCCTCGACTCTTTATCTTCTTTGCTAACATTGCGTGACCGTTTCCTTATAATTTCAAATTCACCATTCCGAAGGAATGACATTATTCCTACTCCCATTCCAAACCCTGAAAGAGAAAACCGATTAACTCGTCATTTTAAACCAGGATACACACTGTGGTCAGAGATGACTGGTCAGCCTGGAGATCAGTTATTTGGGGTCAGGGGCTCACTTTCGGTCTAAAATCATGGAGGCTTGGGGCGCCACAGTGATGCTGTCAGTTACGCTCTTGATTTCGGCTCAGATCATGATCTAAGGGTCCTGAGATCGAGCCCCAAGTCAGGCTCTGCCCTCAGCATGGAGTCCGCTTAACACTTCCTCCCAGGGCACCTGGGGAGCCCAGCTGGTTGTGTCTGCTGCGCTTTCGGCTCAGGTCATGATATCAAGCTCCTGGGCTCCAGGCCACCTTCAGCTCCCTGCTCAGCGGGGAGTCTGCTTCTCCCGCTCCCTCTGCCCCTCCCCTCTCTGCTTGTGCTCTCTCCCCTTCAAATAAATAAATAAATAAATAAATAAAATCTTAAAAAAAAAAAAAAAGGCTCGCTCTCCCTCTGCTCTGACACATCGTCCCCCTCCCACTGTCTCTCACTCTCTCAAATAAATAAATTAAAATAAATAAATAGATGATAGATAGGTAGATAGACAGACTCATCTTTAAACGAATGGGGGGGTGAGTGGCAAGTGCAGAAGCATAACCACTTTGCAACAGGAGTTATAGTCAAGGCAGATATCCCTAAGACTTTTGAGGGCATCACAGACAAAGATCAACAATCCCAGTTTAGTTTCTCTTCAGGCCCTGTAGAGAGAAGAGATCCAAGATCATGTCTGTTCGGTCTGAAACTCATTTTAAGCCCGAAGACACCTCCAGATTTAAAGTGAGGGGGTGGAAAAGAATTTACCATGCTAATGGACATCAGAAGAAAGCAGGAGGCTTAAGTGGGTAGAATAAAAATAAATGAAACAAGATGGGATTGGGAGGGAGACAAACCATAAGTGACTCTTAATCTCACAAAACAAACTGAGGGTTGCCCGGGGGAGGGGGTTTGGGAGAAGGGGGTGGGATTATGGACATTGGGGAGGGTATGTGATTTGGTGAGTGCTGTGAAGTGTGTAAACCTGGTGATTCACAGACCTGTACCCCTGGGGATAAAAATATATGTTTATAAAAAATAAAAAATTAAAAAAAAAATAGAGTGGCAAGTTTTTTTAGTGTATCCTGCTTTTTAAGAGATAAAGATATTTGTTTATAGGATGCTTTTGGACAACATAACCTATAGGTTGAGTCCTGGTATGTCCAGTTGCAAGTTCACTCAAAAACAAGAAAGGTTCTGTTTTTATGAGTATCTTTTGGCATTAGGAATTTTTAGCACCAGAAAAAGATGGAAGCTTCCATTGTTTTTCTTTGGTGAAGACTACTTTAATGACAAGTAATATCTGTAGCCCTAAATAGAAGGAAATGATATATACAAGAGACTTATTTCCGCTGAAAAAATTAAAATAATTATAAGGACTGTTCTATCGCTAGCAAGAAGAACATGGTCATAAACAGGAAGCAAAGATACTCATTGAGTGTTTAGTCCTCTGAAAAAAGTTTAAAAAGTCTTGAGAATTACTGCCTCATCAATTTCTTTAAGCATTAAAGTTAGTAGGAAACATTTGTCATGAATATAAATTTGATGATCATTATTGTAAAGAAACTTTTTAATTGCAATGAACGGGAAAATCATACTCTAAAAATTAATTTTTATCATTGTAAATATATGATAGATACTTTGGATAGTATTACAAAATTGAATATTCTGTATTTTAGTTCAGTTGGAACATAGGCAAAAATGCTATATTTATAAAGTGAAAATGGCTAAATGCTTTCTTTTTTTTTTTTTTTTAAAGATTTTATTTATTTATTTGACAGAGAGAAATCACAAGTAGGCAGAGAGGCAGGCAGAGAGAGAGAGAGGAGGAAGCAGGCTCCCCGCTGAGCAGAGAGCCCGATGCGGGACTCGATCCCAGGACCTTGAGATCATGACCTGAGCCGAAGGCAGCGGCTTAACCACTGAGCCACCCAGGCGCCCGCTAAATGCTTTCTTATTAGATCATTTGTGTTAGAGAAAATGACTTCAATATTCCAGTATATTCCAGTATATATTAGAAAATTCCAATAAATACTCTAGTAAAGTATGAATATTCTCTTCATACTTTAAAAATAATAGGGATTAATGACTGGGATGATTCTACTACGACAGAGTGTTTGGAAGATTACACATAATAATCCAGAGTTCAATAAATGTTAGCAATAATTTATTAGTAGTAAACCAGTTTTGCTTTGTCATTAATCATTGTGTTATCTAGGATCAGTCATTTTATCTTTTAGGCCCTCATTTTCTTCATCCAGAAAATATGAAGAGGGTTTGGAGTAGGTGATCTCCTATGTTCCTTTAAGCTGTAATAATTAAATAATTCTATTTTATGGTGTACCAAAGGTGGATGACTTCCAGAATCTTGAGGCTTGGTTTAAATGGTATTGTACTTGTTATGTAAATACACTGGCTATTCTTTGTAGAGGTACTATTTAAGTGTATCTTTTTCTTCCCTAGAAATGTAATTGGCTGTCATTAATTAATTTTGATAAAGAGCTTTGAAGATGAAAAGTGTCATATAAGTGGTGATTCATCAAGCATGAGGAGTACAAGTTCAACACTGCTGTAATATAGAGTTAGACTTTGAAGATAAGATTAAATTATGAGTTTTAATGACACCAAAGAAAAGCACGGATTTCTTCTATGAAGGAAAACGCTGCATAAAATTAAACTTATGTGATAAATGTTTGAACATTTTATTAAATACTTTTATAATGAAAAAAAAATTTTTAAATTTACCTCTTTTTTTGGTGAGAACATTTAAGTCCTATTCTCAGCAAATTTCAATTATAAAACACAGAATTATCAACCGTAGTCATTATGTCATACATTTGATCTTTATACCTTATTCATCTTGTCGCTTAAAGTGTGTACCATTTTGCCAAGCTCTCCCCTTATCTCCCAGTTCCTGGCAACAACTTTTCTATTCTCTGTTTCTATGTGTTTAACTTTTATTTTTAGATTCCACATAAGAATGACACTGTGCAGTGTTTTCCTTCATCTGGCTTATTTCACTGAACAGAATGCCCTCGAGAGCAAACTGTGTTGTCAAATGACACGTTTTTCTTCTTTCTCATGGCTGGGTAATATTCTATTATCTGTGTGTGTGTGTGTGTGTGTGTGTGTGTGTGTGTGTGTGTGTGTATCACATCTTCTTTATCCATTCATCCGTTTATAGACACTTAGGTTGTCTCCGTCTCATGGCTATTGTGAATAAAGGTGCTGTGAACACGGGAATACAGAGCTCTCTTTTAGATTCCGTTTTCATTTCCTTTGCATATTAACCCAGAAATGGGATTGCTATATTATATGGTAGTTTAGTTTTTAATATTTTGAGGAACCTCCATACTGTTAACTATTGTTATTAGTAGTAGTTATTTCTAAAACCTTAACTATCACTTCTTGCCTTCTAAAATAAACAATAATATGGGGCAACTGGGTGACTCCATTGTTTAAGTGTCCAACTCGTGGTTTCAGCTCAGGTCATGATCTCAGAGTTGTGAGATCAAGCCCCATGTCAGACTCTACACTGGGCATAAAGCCTGCTTAAGATTCTCTCTTTCTCTCCCTCTACCTCTCCACCCTCTAAAAAAGATTTTAAAACAGAAGAAGAAGAAGAAGAAGAAGAAGAAGAAGAAGAAGAAGAAGAAGAAGAA